>NW_007204711.1:0-802 GCF_000164805.1 Carlito syrichta | reverse complement strand
CTGTTGTGTCAGAGGTGACTGATTCTTCCACTGAGATAACACACCTGCCCACACATGCTGAGTGTTCAATTGTTTTTTTGTTTGTTTGTTTTTTGAGTTAGAGTCTCACTCTGTCGCCCAGACTGGAGTGCACTGGCCGATTCCGGCCACCACAACCTCGACCTGCTGGGTTCCAGCGATCCTTCCGCCTCAGTCTTCCAAGTAGCTGGAACTACAGGCACGTGCTACCACGCCTGGCTAATTTTTAATTTATTGTAGAGATGAGGTCTCGCCAAGTTGCCCAGGCAGGTCTCGAACCCGCGGTCTCAGGCAATCCACTCACCTCAGCCTCCCAAAGTGCTGGGATTACAGACTGAGCCACCGAGCCTGGCATTTTTTTTTTTAACCGAAAACGACTTGACCACCAATCCTCACCCTCCCTATACACCCAATCTTGCTCCAAGTGACTTTTTTTGTTTCCCCAGATGAAAAAATCCTCAAAAGGAAATGTTTTAATGATGAGGTGAAAGAAAAAAACAGTAGAAGCGCTAAGTCATCAAAATTCACAAGTTCAAAAACTGTTTAGAACACAGGAAATAGCATCTTGATAGGCGTATTGCATCAAACAGAGTACTTTAAAAGTGACTGCATTTTAAACATGCAAAAATAAACATGCACATTTTACAAATAAATTCCAGGTATTTGGGGGTCCCTCCTCTTAGTTCAAGAAGATGTGTATAGGTGCCAAGTTGACAAGGGGTGAATTGTGATGGTGAATTTCATGTGTCAACTTGACTGGATGGAGGAATGTTCAGCTAGCTGG
>NW_007204710.1:0-1140 GCF_000164805.1 Carlito syrichta | reverse complement strand
GGATTCCACTCACCCCAGCCTCCCAAAGTACTGGGCTTACAGGCTGAGCCACTGAGCCTGGCCTGGTTATACACTTTAAACAAGAACAAAATAAACATGCATTAAATTATAAGACATCAGACTAAAAAAAATTAACTCACAAAATGTTAAATGTATCATCTTCATGACTGTCAAAGGAGAGAAGACTGCTGGGACTTAGTTGCACACAAAAATTAGTGCATTTGTTAGGATGTCATTGCTTACAAGGGAGAGAAGTCTGATTCAAATGGGCTTGAACAATACTTTTCACCTCACACTTCTGGAACTCCTTGGGTAGGATGGGCTCTAGGCATAGGACAATCAGGACCTAGGCCTCTTCTCCTGGGCCCTTCCCTTCTTGGTTTCAAATTGACCCTCACCTTGTTACAAGGTGGTTGTCAATAGAAATTGTGCCAAACAAATAGACAATGCTTTTTCTTTTTGAGTTAGAGTCTCACTATGTCACCCAGACTGGAGTGCAGTGGCTGCTTCCGGCCACTGCAGCCTCGACCCACTGGGCTGCAGTGATCCTTCCACCTCAGCCTTCCAAGTAGCCAGAATTACAGGCACGCGCTACCAAGCCTGGCTGATTTTTTTATTTATTGTAGAGATGAGGTCTCGCCAAGTTGCCCAGGCAGGTCTCGAACCCGTGGGCTCAGGCAATCCACTCACCTCAGCCTCCCAAGTCATGGGATTACAGGTTGAGCCACCAAGCTCAGCTGATAATGCTTTTTCATTGGGAGGTGGGGATGAGAGATGCAGCAGAGTCCACTCTTCTGTGGAGTAGGGCAAGGGGAACATTAAAGTGAGCATAGAATCCAAGTGAACTCCAGGACAAAGGCTTGGGACAGACAGAGGATGGGAGAGGAGAGAAGGAAAGCTAAATGGACAGAGTTAGAAAGAGGATTTTTCTTAATCTTACATTGGAAGAGGAGAAGCACTTCAGGGCATCAGTCATGCATGTGAGATATACTGACAGCAAGAGAAATGACATGGAAAATTTGAAAGAAGTTGGGAGTGTTATAAATTTACACTCTTTGGTGTTTTCATGAAAGACTGTAAATTGAGATTTACAGTGATTTTCAGTGATTTTGGTTGCTGGAGTACAACAGATACTAAAGT
>NW_007204709.1:0-1381 GCF_000164805.1 Carlito syrichta | reverse complement strand
TAATATAGTATGCTTTTAGGCACCATGTGTGATGAAATATCTTATCTTTATATACTCTAAAATAAAACTTTTTAATTTACAAAAACATTTTTAATGAATTGGGCAATTGCTTCAAAATGTGCACCTTTTAGATTTAGAAAAGTAATGCCCATAATTTTATGAATTAAAAACAAAGACCGTTTAATTTGAATTTGAGTAAAATTGTAATAGGGCATCGAGCCACATGAGTCCAAGTACAAAGAGAAGTTTATTGAGCTGAGAACCAGCTGGCAGCCACTTACCCTCGAGACACAAAGTCCCAGGCAAGGGCCCCACTGCTCAGTGGGGTTGGGCTTAAGTACAATTTGATTTGGGTTTGGGGGGGGTCTTTTACAGTTGCAGTTGGCTAAACCACACATTCTTGTTTGACCTTGCTTTTGCTTACAAAGCCTTTAGAGAGATACTTTGTTTTACAAATGATTGTTTTATCTTGTAACAGGCTGCAGAAAATTGCCTGAAGCTGTTTACAGAAATGAGAACTTGTGATTAGAGCATTTTGCTTGTGAAGGCTTGTGAAATTATTTGTAATTTTTTAACTGCCAAATCAAGCCTTTCCTTTTCTGAAACTGATTTATTTCTTTAGGATAGCCTTTCACAAAATGATTGGGAGTATATATACATTGAGGCAACTTTACCCTCAATATCATCACAAATCAGCTAGTAGAATTATTTTTTCATATGACTGAAGAGTTGATTAAACCTACATCCTTTTACGATTAAAAAGTGTTACGTATGAAATGCAGTTGGGGATGGAAGTCTAATCACTTTATTTTCCTCATATGAATATTTTATTTTGATTTGGTTTATATTCATAATCGATTTTATCACACCATGCTACTTAAAACTAATTACCATAATTCTTAGTCAAAGTATTCCATTCATAAATTAACTATATTTTCTTGTGGATTTTTTCAAAGCATTTTATCATTATTGATGGCAGATGCCGAGACATACATAAGACACTCCTTACCTGTTCATTTTCATGATGGATTCATCAGATTAAGCTTTCTACTGAATTTCTAACTTTTGACAGTTTGCCAGGTATACCTCCTTTGGTTGATTCAAGTGCAGGGGCTAGTTTCACCCACATGCCTTCTGCTAACGTTATGCTGGTAGAGCAAGAAGAGAGCTTATGAAAAGCAATATGTGTGGTATTATGAACAGACTCTTGAAAAATTATAATGCTAGCGAGAAGCTCAGTAACACTTAAAATTGTCCTCATATTTAATATATTTCCAAGTGCTAATACATTTTATTCCTCCATGAAAGTGTCACATCACGACTGCACTTTCCCCACACCAATAGCTGGCAAACATTTACTTCTGTGAGTAAACTCAGTAGG
>NW_007204708.1:0-835 GCF_000164805.1 Carlito syrichta | reverse complement strand
ACTGAGAAATAAATTTTTTATAGGTTACCCAGTCTGGATATTTTTCAATGGCAACTGGAAAGTCTAAGGCAGAAATTAGTGAAAAGGAGCAGTGTGCTGCTATAACAGATATCTAAAAATGTAAAAGCTTCTTTGGAACTGGGTAATGGGTAGAAGCTGAACAAGTCTGGAAGTGGATGCTAGAAAGAGACTATATTGCCATGATTTTTTTATTACAACATTTAATTGTAAGGATTGAGCAGTGGATACTAGGCAAACCAATCAACCCTGACAGCTTTGAAGTGTCTAGATGCTAAATTTGGATAAAGGTAACACACACTAATCTGACTTTTTGGGGTTTTTTGAGTTTGAGTCTCTGTCACCCAAGCTGGAGTGCAGTGGCAGGCTGACAGCCACCGCAGTCTCATCCTGCTGAGCTGAGGCTTCTAAGAAAGTCCAGTGTTTCAATTATAGGAATGTAAGTTGTATAATTCATAAACAATATGAAATCAATAATATGTAAGACCTATATCATCAACATGATAAAAGCTTTAAATTCTCTCTGTAGATCTGATATTTTTTACAAGATCAGAAGAACAAATAATAGTAATAAATTTTAAAGCAAGTTATGCTACATCCTTTATATTTTAACCATTTTCTTTCTTAAATTTGGTAAGTTAATTTTTCTATTTGGGATTATCAGTGACTGATATCAATAGGAAGTCCTAGATATAACTGATCTAACAGTTGATTTATGTACTGAGCATTTGGCTGCATGTGATAGACCCCTCAAATTTTCTGAGTTCAATCTTTGTGTTCTTCATGGTATTGTGATAAACTGTCATCCAAGGTCACT
>NW_007204707.1:0-919 GCF_000164805.1 Carlito syrichta | reverse complement strand
ACCCCCAGTTTTTCAGATTCTACAAGAATGGTAATGATCTCATGGCACATTCTGCATCTTAAGCTGAAAAAAAGCAAAATGAAACAAACACACAAACAAAAATATAGAATACCACATTTGTGCAAAGGGGCAGAATTGGCCTAAAGAAAAGTTCTTTGGGCATTCTCTCTCTCTCTCTTTTCTATTTTAGTCTCAAGAATGCATTTTCTTATCATCAATGAAATTATTCTGAAAGAAAATAAAGAAATGACAAAACCTGCATGCAATGAATGAGTGTTCTGGATTGGACATAGTGCAAGCAGGGGATCTTGGGGGACAGCCCAGGTTAGGAAAGCTGGTCTTGAGGGAATGGTTGGTTTATTTCAATGAAACTGATCCCGACTATAGGCACAGCCTACTCAAACAAATGTAGCGAAGTTTCAGGATAAGGTGAAGATAATTATTTATTTTTCAAATCTATGCATGATTGCATTTATTTATATATTAAACTTCCAAATCTATTTTCAACTAAGTGATTTACATTCCATACACGTGCAGTGCACGTGTGTGCACGCACACACACACACACACACACACACACACACACACATTGTCTTTCCAAATTGAAACATCCATGTCATAGAGGCAGAAATATCCAAAAAAAGTATCACATGCAGACAGAATTAATGGATTAGAGTGGAGGAGATTAGGGGAAAAAGAACGCTTCATCTTAGAGAATGCAGTGCCACACTCATATGTCTAAGTTGGTGTTCAATTCTGCACTGGTATTCTTTGTCACTTTTGACTTCTCTTTCTTCCCTACATTCAACCTTTCTCCTCACTCTTTTAAAACACAGAGTGGTAAGTAAAAATAGCTGGTAAGTGAAGTAAGTAAAAATAACTCTCTATCTGCAGGCAGAAAAATGACATTGGACCCCGA
>NW_007204706.1:0-803 GCF_000164805.1 Carlito syrichta | reverse complement strand
CACTGTGGAATGGAAAGGCTGTCAAGATTTTTTTCTTTTTTTTGAGTTGGAGTCTCACTCTCACCCAGACTGGAGTGCAGTGGCCTGGGAGCGGCTCGGCTGCTGGGCTCTGGTGATCCTTCCGTCTCAGCCTTCCAAGTAACTGGAACTACAGGTGTGCACTACCATGCCCAGGTAATTTTTGATTTATTGTGGAGATGAGGTCTCGCCAAGTTGCCCAGGTGGGTATAGAACATGCGGGCACAGGCAATCCACTCTCTTCATCCTCCCAAAGTGCTGGGATTACAGGCTGAGCCACCGATCCTGGCCGACTATCAAGATTTTGAAAACTAAGTTAGAACATTGGGCTGGAGAGCTGGAAAAAGGGGGAATTATATTTTGGAGAATGGGCTCCTTTTAGGACAGGCTTTCCTTGCTAGGTAAGTAAGTGTTTCAGGAACCCATTGGCATCAATGCACCAGCTAGTGTTGTTGTAAAGTAGGGTCTGAGCAATTAAATAACAGCCCACCAGCTTAATTTTAACAAAGGAGAAGTTTATTAGTCAAGGCTCTGCCAGCTGGAGACAGCTTGCAGGAAGAGGATTCCAAGCAAGATGGCCCCGAAACCCCACTCAGAGCTCCCTTAAGTAGTCCTAGCTTACATTTTGGTTAGCTAAAGTTAGAGTTGGACATTTTCCAGAGCTCTTATTGCAATATTCTGCCGACATCAGCAAGCTAGTGAGTTTACAGAAGCAGATGTGTAGTGGGTAAAGATACAATTTATCTTGCAATGTTTACAGAGGAGAAACCAAAGAAAAACCTCGA
>NW_007204705.1:0-809 GCF_000164805.1 Carlito syrichta | reverse complement strand
CGGGAGCGGCTCGCCTGCTGGGCTCTGGTGATCCTTCCGTCTCAGCCTTCCAAGTAACTGGAACTACAGGTGTGCACTACCATGCCCAGGTAATTTTTGATTTATTGTGGAGATGAGGTCTCGCCAAGTTGCCCAGGTGGGTATAGAACATGCGGGCCCAGGCAATCCACTCTCTTCATCCTCCCAAAGTGCTGGGATTACAGGCTGAGCCACCGATCCTGGCCGACTATCAAGATTTTGAAAACTAAGTTAGAACATTGGGCTGGAGAGCTGGAAAAAGGGGGAATTATATTTTGGAGAATGGGCTCCTTTTAGGACAGGCTTTCCTTGCTAGGTAAGTAAGTGTTTCAGGAACCCATTGGCATCAATGCACCAGCTAGTGTTGTTGTAAAGTAGGGTCTGAGCAATTAAATAACAGCCCACCAGCTTAATTTTAACAAAGGAGAAGTTTATTAGTCAAGGCTCTGCCAGCTGGAGACAGCTTGCAGGAAGAGGATTCCAAGCAAGATGGCCCCGAAACCCCACAGAGCTCCCTTAAGTAGTCCTAGCTTACATTTTGGTTAGCTAAAGTTAGAGTTGGACATTTTCCAGAGCTCTTATTGCAATATTCTGCCGACATCAGCAAGCTAGTGAGTTTACAGAAGCAGATGTGTAGTGGGTAAAGATACAATTTATCTTGCAATGTTTACAGAGGAGAAACCAAAGAAAAACCTCCAGGAAGGGAGTAATGCCTGTTTCAAGGCTGAAGTCATTTCTTTCATCCTCCCCCCATACAATTCCAGGGGCAGAGGCTGCTTCTTTTCCCTTTC
>NW_007204704.1:0-782 GCF_000164805.1 Carlito syrichta | reverse complement strand
TTCGCAGATGGCAATGGTTGGGGTTGGATTTCTCAACCTCCATAATCATGTAGCCAATTTACATAATAAATCTCTCTCTCTCTCTCTCAGGGGCCCTGACTAATACAGACATCTAAACAAAACAAAACAAAACACTGTATTGGAAACTTAGAAAATATGCTACTTTGAGGAATTAAATTGCCCTTGCAAAAGTGTTCATTATCTTAATTAAAATAATAGACATAATCTCTATTTATAGAAAAAAGATAAGTCTTGGAGAAAAAAGAATGGAGAATTCGTTTATTATTCATATGCATTATATATCTATAGAGAGAGAATGCCTTCTCTCTTTGTATGAATCAGTTTTGCATTTCTATAAAGGAATACCTCAGTCTGGGTAATTTATAAAGAAAAAAAGGTTTATTAGCTCACTGTTCTGTATGACACTGCCATCTTCTTGGCTTCTGGTGAGGCCTCAGAAATGTTTTTACTCATGATGAAAAGTGAAGGGAGCCAGGCTCAGTGGCTCAGCCTGTAATCCCGCACCTTTGGGAGTCTGAGGTGAGTGGACTGCTTGAGCCTGCAAGTTTGAGATCCGCCTGGGTGGCAAGACCTCATCTCTACAATAAATCAAAAAAATCAGCCGGGCGTGGTAGCACAAACCTGTAATTCCGGCTACTCGAAAGGCTGAGGTGGAAGGATCACCTGAGCCCAGCAGGTCGAGGCTGCGGTGGCCGGGAGTGGCCACTGCACTCCAGTCTGGGTGACAGAGTGAGACCCCAACCCAAGGAAAAAAAAAAGAA
>NW_007204703.1:0-1178 GCF_000164805.1 Carlito syrichta | reverse complement strand
AATCAGAGGTCCTGCTTGACTCAAAAGTTATTTATGTAAAGAAACACAACATATGGATGGTAGAATATAACAATTTATAAGAAAATTTAAAGCACTATGTTTGACTACATACATTAGATACTAATTTGACAAGAATATTTGAAAACAATTTTACTCTCTTACTAATCAATATAAATTAGCAAAATGTCAGATAGGGTTATAGGCTGTTTTGTATTCTAAGCCCTGAAACAGAGACAGAATGAGTGCTATTGCTTTCCCTTCCATTACAGGAAGAAATAAACATATTTTAAATGTTCATAGAAAGAGTACAGTCATTTCTCAAAATCCCTGAGCAACTTTGTCACAGGACCTTCCACATAACCAAATCCACAAAAGCTCAAGTCCTTGATATAAAATAGCAAAGTACTTACATTTTTCCTATGTACAATCTCCCATATGCTTTAAGTCATCTCTAGATTACTTGCAGTATTAATACATTGTAAATGCTAGGCAAATCGTTGTTATACTGCATTATTTAGAGAAAAATGAAAAAACATGTTCAGTGTTGATGCAATTTCTTTAGAATATTTTTGATCCGTGGTTCGTCTAAATGCGCAGGTGTAGGACTCAAGAATATGGAGGGCCGACTGTATTTTAAAACAATGTTATATCAACATTGTTTTACAGCAAAACTCTGAGAGTTCTCTTTTGATCCAGGCAATATAATTAATGGCACCACACTTGGAATGGATTATAAATCAGGGTCAACAGTCACCTATTACTGTGATGTGCTAGTTATGTTCCTCAAGGTTATTTGACACTCACCTGTATCATAGGAGATGATGGAAGGCCTGGATGTAATAGAGCCCTACCAAGTTGTCATAGTAAGAAACATTTTTTTTAATTGCTGAGTTTTCACTACTAGAAAGAATCAAGGAACATTTCAATTCATTTCTGGATTTTAAAAGGTCAGCCATTGGAGATATACTCTACAAGAATAGTATAGGCAAAGCAGAGATTTTTATCAAAGGTGTTTAAAAATTGAATGCATTATTGTACTAGCTTTTTAAAAGCACCCATATTCCCAGGTGTCCCTAAAGTAATATGCATATTATAAGAGGTGAATTCTCTGAGAGCAGGGTTATTGCTTGATGTGTTCCTTTGTGTGCTCTCAGGACATAGAGGAGTGCCCGGGAATG
>NW_007204702.1:0-914 GCF_000164805.1 Carlito syrichta | reverse complement strand
TCATTCCTATTGTAAAGCTTGAAATTCTAAGAAAATTATACAGATATTTGAACAGTGATAAAAATGATGCTGGCCATGGAGACCAAAAACATTCACTTTCTTAAAGTACATGATACAAATGTATTCTAAACCCTTAAATCCACTGAGAACTCACACTCAACACTATGACAAGAGAATTGCTTTTTTTTTCTTCATCTGTATTCATCTCTGTGGGGTGTTCTATCAGAAAGGTTTCCAAACATTGTGTAATCATGACTCGATTCAAACTTCAAATTCAAGTAAGATATTACATGGTAGCCCAATATGTAAAAAAAAAAAAATAAAACAACAACATGACAACAAGCTGCTCTGATTGCAGGAAGTTGAAACACAGCCTCTCTACTACACACCCCCATGCTCTCTGCTGTAATTCCATGTATCATTTTATAAATCAAATAACTTTCTTAACTTGTCCATGTCAGAAACAAACCCAAGTCATCTCCACAGACACTGTATTTCTCCAAAGAATACAAATGAAAACCACAACTTCACCACAAAACAGATGACACAATAATTTCTGTGTTAATCTTATTCCTGTTATTACACATCAGCCAAGGTTGGACACATACTCAATCTCACAGGAGAGTGTAAAAAATGTCCATTACATAAAATTCACATTGCTATCTTTCATAGAGGATGCAGAGGTTGGCAAGAAATGCTTTATTTTATTTTATTTTTTAATTGCTTTTCAAGGATTTAAGTCTAGCTAGTGATGAGTAAGCATAATAAAGTAAATAAAAAAGATGACAGGTTCCACCTCAGAAAAGAATAAACCTCTTATAGTTTGAAGATGGGACAAAAGAGAGAATGAAATTTAAACTATTTTTTGAAATAAAAGGATTTAATATAAACATATAATAAGAACATGTCTAATG
>NW_007204701.1:0-979 GCF_000164805.1 Carlito syrichta | reverse complement strand
ATGTAAAAAAAAAAAATAAAACAACAACATGACAACAAAGCTGCTCTGATTGCAGGAAGTTGAAACACAGCCTCTCTACTACACACCCCCATGCTCTCTGCTGTAATTCCATGTATCATTTTATAAATCAAATAACTTCCTTAACTTGTCCATGTCAGAAACAAACCCAAGTCATCTCCACAGACACTGTATTTCTCCAAAGAATACAAATGAAAACCACAACTTCACCACAAAACAGATGACACAATAATTTCTGTGTTAATCTTATTCCTGTTATTACACATCAGCCAAGGTTGGACACATACTCAATCTCACAGGAGAGTGTAAAAAATGTCCATTACATAAAATTCACATTGCTATCTTTCATAGAGGATGCAGAGGTTGGCAAGAAATGCTTTATTTTATTTTATTTTTTAATTGCTTTTCAAGGATTTAAGTCTAGCTAGTGATGAGTAAGCATAATAAAGTAAATAAAAAAGATGACAGGTTCCACCTCAGAAAAGAATAAACCTCTTATAGTTTGAAGATGGGACAAAAGAGAGAATGAAATTTAAACTATTTTTTGAAATAAAAGGATTTAATATAAACATATAATAAGAACATGTCTAATGAAAGTGCACTTGAAAAAACGTGTAAAATAAACAACTTAGTTTCTCTGAAGCACAAGATATATAAAGAAAACTGTTCTAGACCTGCCATTAAGGACCCAGGCTCACAGAACCTGGCCATCTGTGAAGACAAGACTGTTTTCATTGGTCATTGCCAGTCCAAATGCAGAGAGGTGGGAAGGGCAGAGAGCAGATACAACTTAGGATGACCAGTGTCCCAAACTCTGGGCCGAGGGATCTGCAGGTGTTCTCTAGAAGTCTGCTTACTCACTCTGGGGTACATACAACTTCCATCCCCACGTAAAATGAAGGTTCAAGGACACGAAGTCATTATCTAAAATCAACTACTGGCAACCCAATGAAGGAAATCA
>NW_007204700.1:0-748 GCF_000164805.1 Carlito syrichta | reverse complement strand
CGAAATCACCTGTAAATACTTTTCAGTCGTGTGATGGCTCTCAGTCCAGGTTGTCTGTTACAGTCTCCCAGTGCTTTAAAAAATCTGGGTGCCTGACCATGTCCTAGGATAACTAAATCAGCTTCCGGGAATGGGAAACCAGGCATCTGTTGTGAAACCTCTTTTTGTGACTTTAATGTGCAGCCCAGGTGCAGACTTGCTCTAGTAGAGGGTGGTGGGGCCCCGTCGGGTTGGCATTGTAGCAGGAAGGAGGGGCAGGGGAGGAAACCAAGATGGGGAATGCTGACGGTCATTGAGATAAGTTCTGGATGCTAAAGGTGGAAGAGAGTTCCTTGATGGGAACTCCAGGAACTCTAGTATGCTCACATCAGAAAGAATATTCTAGCATCTGTGTTAGCATACATAGCAGTGAGTTTCAGCTGCTCCTTGTGTTGTGACATCTCAACAATTTAAGGGTGAGGGATGAACAGGTGATTTGCAAAACCTCCCAGGTCATTTTGATGAACCTTTTCCTTCCAAGCCTCTTCCTTCCACATCCTTTCCTCTCTATTCCGCCATCCTCCTCCCTCTCCCAGTGGTTACCTTGTCCTTTTCTTTTTTTTTTAAAGAAAGCAGGATTTATTGAGAGCACAGAAAAGCTCCCATAGCAGTAGGGGACCCGAGGGGGCTGCCCCCTTTTCTTTCTTTAATTGGGAGAGATGGGAGATGGGATGGGTATCAGATGATCCATCTGAAAGCTGACTTATCC
>NW_007204699.1:0-830 GCF_000164805.1 Carlito syrichta | reverse complement strand
CAAAAAATCAGCCGGGCATGGTAGCACGTGCCTGTAGTTCCAGTATTTAGAAGGCTGAGTTGGAAGGATCGCTGGTGCTCAGCACGTCGAGGCTGCAGTCACTCCCAGTCTGGGTGACAGAGTGAGACTCCAACTCAAAAAAAAAAAACAAAAAAAAAATTAAAATAAAAAATTACTAAGCAGGTAATGTTTTGTGTTGAACTGTGTGCCTCTAAAATTCATCTGTAGAAGGCCTAATCTTCAATATCTCAGAATGTAATCTTACTTGGAAACAGGAGAAAGACCTCAAAAAAGCAAAACTGTCTTTTGCAGAGTGGGTTCCTTGTAGTACAAATGCCCCCCACTAGGTAAGTGGCTTAGGAACTCATCAGCATCAGTGTGTCAGCTAGGGTACTGAGAGGTTGCGTTCAGCTTCAGTGAATTTTTGTTATGATTCTTTCAACACATTTGCCCATTTCATGATAGGTGATTTACAAGTGTGTCTGTCCACACCATTGAATGTTCAGCAGTTTTTGACCAAAAGAAGCAGGAACCTAATGCCCCACCTTCCCTATTCACCTGATCTCATTGTAACCAAATTTTCTTTGTTTCCCCAGATGAAAAAAGTCCTCTAAGTGAAACATTTTGCCAATGTAGAAGAGGTGAAATAAAAAATGTCAGAGGCACTAGAAGGCACCAAAATGGATGAGCTCAAAAACTGTTTTGAGCAATGGAAAAAGTGTCTCAATAGATATATTGCATCACACAGAGAGTATATTGGTGGTGACTGAAGTCTAAACATGTAAAGATAAACACAAAACATTTTATAAATAAATGCCTTTTTGAGGTCC
>NW_007204698.1:0-787 GCF_000164805.1 Carlito syrichta | reverse complement strand
TACTAGCAGTAATGTTTTGTGTTGAACTGTGTGCCTCTAAAATTCATCTGTAGAAGGCTAATCTTCAATATCTCAGAATGTAATCTTACTTGGAAACAGGAGAAAGACCTCAAAAAAGCAAAACTGTCTTTTGGAGAGTGGGTTCCTTGTAGTACAAATGCCCCCCACTAGGTAAGTGGCTTAGGAACTCATCAGCATCAGTGTGTCAGCTAGTGTACTGAGAGGTTGCGTTCAGCTTCAGTGAATTTTTGTTATGATTCTTTCAACACATTTGCCCATTTCATGATAGGTGATTTACAAGTGTGTCTGTCCACACCATTGAATGTTCAGCAGTTTTTGACCAAAAGAAGCAGGAACCTAATGCCCCACCTTCCCTATTCACCTGATCTCATTGTAACCAAATTTTCTTTGTTTCCCCAGATGAAAAAAGTCCTCTAAGTGAAACATTTTGCCAATGTAGAAGAGGTGAAATAAAAAATGTCAGAGGCACTAGAAGGCACCAAAATGGATGAGCTCAAAAACTGTTTTGAACAATGGAAAAAGTGTCTCAATAGATATATTGCATCACACAGAGAGTATATTGGTGGTGACTGAAGTCTAAACATGTAAAGATAAACACAAAACATTTTATAAATAAATGCCTTTTTTGAGGTCCCTCCTTTTAGAATTGCTTTGGATATAATTAGTTAAGATGAGGTCATATTGGAGTAATGTGGTTCTCTAATGCAATATGACTAATGTTCTTATAAGAAGAGGAAATCTGGGCACAGACAGCAAACAAGGAATG
>NW_007204697.1:0-1820 GCF_000164805.1 Carlito syrichta | reverse complement strand
CCCCAGAGAGTTCACATAATCAGCTCTTTGTGACCCACCTTGGCAGCAATCATGTGACTAACCCATCCATCTGCCTGCTATCCATCACCTGGCATCAGTACCTGCATTTGTCTGCCCCTTTGTGATGTTGTGGAAGCAGACCACCACCCCAATCACCTAATGATCTTTCCCCATCAAGGGGAATGGTTAAAAGGACTCAACCATGAGCAACCAGCAGCCATTGCCTTGCTAGACTCTGGGGTAGCCATGTGCTCTTTGAGCTATGACTGTTGCCATGTTTCCAGGCTTTGGTCTCCTCCCCCACCTTGGGGAGGTAAATCTTGTTTACTTACTTTTAAATAAACTTTTCTTTCTTAACCATTTTGTGTGTCACAATTCTTTGCAACTACTCGGATCTCTGGGATCCCAGTGAGTGCACTGCTGGCTTGCTGGCTCTGGAGGTGCTGCAGCCCTGTCTCCTGTGCCTCTCACCTCTCCATGCACCCTCACCCTATCCGTACCCTAACAGTTTGGATTGAAGATAAATTATTTTTTCTAGCAGACTTCCCTGAAGTGAGCACAGGCATATGTCACTGCTCTAGGCATTTCAGGCTTGATTTCAAAATTAGAGTGATTTGTTTCAAAATATTTTACTCTAATTCAATGTAAATGAATAGAAAATCAGCATAATAAGAGCTGAGAGAAACAGTTTCCACAGTGTCACCTTTTTCAATAATCTCTTGCTTTTCAATTTTAATAGGTTCTTTGACAATGACCTCTACCTGATTTTCCCAATATTGCTAATTATTACAGTCATTACCAACTACCCTCGTGGTTTTGGTATTTTGGGTTCTGATATGTGCTACTAAACAGTCAGGTATTTTTTATTGATGTGACACCATTATTTTAGAATCCAAATAAATCTGAAAAGTATTTGCATATTGATTGCATACATAAAAAGTTCTCTACTGTATTCAAATTTTGTATTAAAAATTAAAACTCCAGATTCCTCAAGAATAGGAAGAAAATGACAATTGATACAGTAAAGTTTCATTTACAGTAATCATTCTAATCTGGTTCAAAGTCTTTCTGCACAAGAGCTATATACATCTGACAGTTTTGAAACTGAAACAGGTAACTCTGCTTGAAGGATCTAGAGATCCAAGATAAAACCACAGAAAAAGCCGGGCTCGGTGGCTCAGCCTGTAATCCCGCGCCTTTGGGAGACTGAGGTGAGTGAATTGCCTGAGCCCGCGGGTTCGAGACCCGCCTGGGCAGCAAGACCTCATCTCTACACTAAATCAAAAAATCAGCCGGGCGTGGTAGCGCATGCCTGTAATTCCGGTTACTTGGAAGGCTGAGGTGGAAGGATCGCCGGAGCCCAGCAGTCGAGGCTGCGGTGGCCGGGAGCGGCCACTGCACTCCAGTCTGGGTGACAGAGTGAGACTCCAACTCAAAAAAAAAAAAAAAAAACCACAGAAAAGACACAAATGAACAAGAAAAAATTTCTTTCAGACAAAGAAACACAACTCTCTCTGCAAAAGAGTGTACACGAATATATATATAAATATTATTTCAGTTCCTGAATGTTGTTTAAAAGCTCCCCACAAACAGGAGAAAAAATTATGTAATTATTTGAAGATGAAGAATTCTCTTTCTCTTATTTCCTGATGAGAACACACAAGAGCCATTTCAGCAGCTAGAAAAATCTGCAAAAAAATGCTCCTAATTATGATATTAATGCACATCCTGCCTTTAATGTTTTATTTTAACATTTATTTATTTTATTTTTTTAAAAAGAGAAAATTATATATTTAGATTTCTCATGATTAATTATCAGT
>NW_007204696.1:0-739 GCF_000164805.1 Carlito syrichta | reverse complement strand
ATGAGATCATTCAAGAAAACTTCCCTTATCTAATCAGTGATGCAAAAATTCAAACACAAGAGATTCAGAGAACCCCTGCAAGACAACAAATGAGAAGACCAACTCCTAGACACATAATAATTCACCTAAATAAAGTTGGCACAAAAGAAAAAATCCTAAAGGCAGCAAGAGAAAAAGGCCAGATCACCTACCATGGAAGACCAATCAGAATAGCAGCAGATTTATCTGCAGAAAACCTGCAGGCTAGGAGAGCTTGGAGCCCTATCTTCAAAGTCCTAAAGGATAAACAATTTCAACCAAGAATAACCTACCCAGCCAAGCTAAGCTTCATCAGTGAGGGAGAATTAAAATCTTTTCCAGATATCCAATCCCTAAGAACTTTTGCTGCCCCCTAACCATCTCTACATGAAACACTTAAGAAAGTACTAAACACAGAAGAAAAGGAAATAAAAAACAACGTTCTTCACAAGAGTACAGGGAAAAGAATAAAATATACACGAACCAACCCCCAAACCAAAAGAAAGACAAAAAAAAAAAAGAAAAAACCAAGTGGAAGAACAACAACTCAATAAGAACTCCATGATAGGGACGAACTCTCACATTTCAATAATTAGTCTGAATGTGAATGGAATAAATGCACCACTGAAAAGACATAGAATGACAAAATGGATAAAATATCACCAGGCAACAATATACTGCCTTCAAGAGACCCATCTCACTAGAAAGGACATACACAGTC
>NW_007204695.1:0-570 GCF_000164805.1 Carlito syrichta | reverse complement strand
TGAAATGGGGGCTCTAACACATCTCACTTGACTGAGCACATTGAGCAAAGTTACTTACATAAAGTCGAGATGGAAATAAGCACCTTGCGGTGTCAATGGCACTCAGGTTCATGACTGGTGTTGGTATCACCTACACAACACGTGGATCGTGATGTCTCTGACATACTTGTCTCCTCTTCTCCTTCCACTGGCCTATTGGGATGGGGCTTGCCACCATGCCCGGCTATCTTTGATTTTATTTGTAGAGATGAGGTCTTGCGATGTGGCCCAGGCTGGATTTGAGCTCCTGGGCTCAAGTGGTCCTGCCGCCTTGGTCTCCCAGAGTGCAGGGAAGACAGTGTGTGCTGAGGGGGTGGGATACCCGGTGACACTTCCCACCAATTTTCCTTGCAGGGGCATCGGCAGCCCTGGGGGCCAGCCAGAGCCACCCCCACACCCCTTGTGTGCTGAAGCTGCAAGTGGTCCCCTGTCCTCTGGGAGCTCCAAGTGGCCCTGCCACCCCTGTCCCCACCCGAGCCTGGGTACCAAGTGCATCTCTCCACATCAGACTCCTCAGCCCACAGTGGCTCT
>NW_007204694.1:0-988 GCF_000164805.1 Carlito syrichta | reverse complement strand
TTTTGCTCTACCCAGCCTCTCTTTCAGAAATTCAGAGGAAGAAATGATGTGTTGCTAAAGTAGATCACACACATACACACACACACACACACACACGCATAGATTTATATAAAATCTTATTTCTAATTATAGACTACTTTAGGAACAGTCTGTAATTTGCTATGAAAGTCTGTGATAATAATTGACTAATTCAAAAGACCAAATGCTTTAACTTATATTTGTGAAAATGTCAACACAGTATAAGAAAATGAGGGCAAGATCAGTTTCCAGAAGCATCCATCATGTCAAGCCCCAGCGCACCCAGGGTCTGCTTCTGAATCATCTTCTCTAAGTCCAGAGGGGAACCTTGGTCCTCAAGGCTCTCCTGTCATTTAAGTTACATCACCAGCCTCTTAGTCTGAGACTTGAGCCCTGGTTCTTCAACTAGCTTTCACCACCAGCTTTTCTTTCCCAAGAGACATAATAATAGCATTGCAGAAAGTGGCTTTGTGTATCAGATAGACTGGAATTAGAATCTACTACTTAGTAGCTGTGCTTGAGAAAGTAATTTTTCTTCAAAAATTTTAATTTTCTTTGTAAAGTGGGCATGACCATGGCTAACACATTGGGATTCTGTGAGCTAATGTATATAGAGTACCATGTGTGTTGCCAAAACATAATAGAAATGTCATAAATTGTTTATATTATTTTCTCTTTTTCCCACATTCTAAAATTGAGCAGGATCCAATATTAAATCCTCATATCTTCCTTTGTCAGTGTTCTGTACTGTGCAGGACTAATGGTTTTCTGTGTATTTTTTACACATGCCCTCCATGAAAGAGCTTCCTTTTAATTTCCAGTAAATTGAAACTTAGTTTCTACGTGTCTATGAATGACTAAAAAAATTTTCTAGTGAAAAAAATAAAGATCATCACCAAAGTGGGTTAGAGAAATATAAAACATATCTACATATTTTAGAAAATGTGTAAATCATTTACAGTTACATTAG
>NW_007204693.1:0-1003 GCF_000164805.1 Carlito syrichta | reverse complement strand
GACCCGCCTGGGCAGTGAGACCTCATCTCTACAATAAATCAAAAAATCAGCCGGGCGTGGTAGCGCATACCTGTAATTCCGGCTCTCGAAAGGCTGAGGCGGAAGGATCAACAGAGCCCAGAGGTCGAGGCTGCGGTGGCCGGGAGTGGCCACTGCACTCCAGTCTGGGTGACAGAGTGAGACTCCAACTAAAAAAAAAAAAATATATGGTTCCACACAAACATTTCATCTGTTGAAAGTACTCCAGAAAAATTACTTAAATTCAGTGCAAAATCCAGATGTACTCTCTTTTAACAGATCCATATAAGCATTTTTTTCTTCCTTAAATGGAAAATTTTAATCTTCCTTTGTTATGATTACCAGTAAGCACTGTTGTTTTATGTTTAGGGGCAATAGTACACGAAAGATAAGTTTCTTAAATTTTAGAAATATAGTCAATGGTAAGATGCTTGCAATATGAAACCTATATGGAGACTGAGCTCCACTGAGGGAATAGCAATCATGTCTATCGATTTATAGTAGCAGATCTATGTTAGTATAGTCTGGGGAATACCCTTATTTAGTGAGTAAAATCGTCCACACAGACTAATTTCTTATTTCTTTTTCTTGTTATTTCTTTTCCTATTTGTTAACTTTTTAAAAATACTGTGGCCTGAATTTTTATGATTTGATATGTATAAGAAAAATGTGACTGTGATCCAACTATACTACATATATTCTTGTTTTACCCCCCAAATTAAGCATACAGTGATGCAGCAAACAGATGTGATATTTCTAGAGAAATCAGACTCTGAGATTACAGCCTAGTCATCCAATGAAAAAGATTTTCTTCCTGTGGTTTGAGCAGGGTTGTGTGTGTGGGATGGAGAAGGACTGAAGAGGAAGAACTAGAAATACCTTTACCACTGAATGAATTATAAGAATCTCACAACATTTGTGAAAAGAATACTACTTGAATCTTTAAAGACATTATAATACACACAACATAGTCTTAAACTACTTT
>NW_007204692.1:0-793 GCF_000164805.1 Carlito syrichta | reverse complement strand
ATACCAGAAGAGAATAAAGTTAGGCGGAAAGAAGCAATGATGAGTGGTGTCACTCTCATTTCCACCTCTGATTCCTGGACTATTGGAGAAAGAATACCGTGCTGAACACTGATTCCAAGAAGATAAAGCTTTCTGGAGAACCATGCCCCCGGCCTGTAAGGTATCATCACCCCGCTGGTGCTGTAACTGAGCCTTCCAAAGGCCACTTCACCATTTTATCAAGCCAGCTGCCTCTGGATGATGTGGCACATGGTAAAACCAGTGCACTTTGGGAGCTTGAGCCCATCCCTGCACCTCTTTGGTTCTGACGTGAGTTCCTTGATCAGAAGTAATGCTGTGTTGAATACTGTGGATAAGGATTTCTGTAAGTCCACGGATGGTAGTTGAGGCAAAAACATTGCACGCAAGGAGGGCAAATCCATATCCAGGGTACAGAGACAAAACACCCTTCCTTTCATTGTGAAAGTCGTCTAATGTGAGCAACTTGCCAGTAAGTGGTTGGCTTATCACCCTAGGAAGTGATGCTGGATTGTGACCAGTGTGGGTCTCTGCTGCTGGAAGCCTGGATGTTCAGTGGTGACCATACCAAGGCCAGTCTTGGTGAAGGGAAATCCATATTGCTAAGCCCAGGTGTGACCTCCATCAACTTTGTCCATGAGGCCATCAGGCAATGACAGGGGTGGTTGGAGAAAGAGGCTAAGAGGTTTCCACAGAATAGGTTATCCCATCCACTTGATTATTAAAACCCTCTTTGACATGGGGCACAAATATCTTCACAATTTTTCATCCCCAT
>NW_007204691.1:0-816 GCF_000164805.1 Carlito syrichta | reverse complement strand
AAGACTTGAGATCACAGGCTGAGACACCGAGGCCGGCTGACATTGCTTTTTTAACCTAAAGAATATATGAATTAGCTTTTGCTGATATGTTTTTGCCTATGCTGTTAATTTCTTCCTAGGATATCATAGCTAGCATAGGCTTCTGAGAGGATAATGAGGGGTCAGTATGACACATTATTTAAAAAGACGTTTTTCCATCTGAAATAAAGAAAAAAATAACTGGAGATCTATGAAATGTTTTAAAATAGTTTTTCCTTGGAGTAAGCCCAATTTCAAAGTTTTCCTTTACAATAAATGTCCTTAAAAAAAGTCTTATTTTGAAATGTTGGTTATGATATTTGGAGAGATTTGCTAGAATCGCTTCACTTAAAAGTTCAAAACTTAAAAGTTCATTTTATATGACTTTTCTCACTGCTTGCCTTGACAGTCAACATTGGGACAAAATATTATTTACTTATTGATGAAGAAGCATTTAGTTAATAATATAAAGCAGCGTAATCTCTAGCTCCATCATCGTTTTATCTCAATTGAAAAGATTTCTTTGTCTCACTTGCTACCTGCTAATAAATTATTTTCCTCAGGGACAAACTCTTGGTCTTCAAATAATGTTTTTTTAAGAGGATAGAATTCCATGTTATGTGCACATGAATGCTTCTCTTGAGTTGGGGGAGGACAGGTGGGCTCATCAAGTAACTACTAGTTTGTTGACAGTCTTTGGATTTACAACTATGAAACTAGTAGTGTAGCATTTTTCAATTGTTAAGTATTTCATTGATAAAATCGAAGGTCTTTTTATTATTAGTTTTGGTGACATAA
>NW_007204690.1:0-808 GCF_000164805.1 Carlito syrichta | reverse complement strand
TCCTAGGATATCATAGCTAGCATAGGCGTCTGAGAGGATAATGAGGGGTCAGTATGACACATTATTTAAAAAGACGTTTTCCATCTGAAATAAAGAAAAAAATAACTGGAGATCTATGAAATGTTTTAAAATAGTTTTTCCTTGGAGTAAGCCCAATTTCAAAGTTTTCCTTTACAATAAATGTCCTTAAAAAAAGTCTTATTTTGAAATGTTGGTTATGATATTTGGAGAGATTTGCTAGAATCGCTTCACTTAAAAGTTCAAAACTTAAAAGTTCATTTTATATGACTTTTCTCACTGCTTGCCTTGACAGTCAACATTGGGACAAAATATTATTTACTTATTGATGAAGAAGCATTTAGTTAATAATATAAAGCAGCGTAATCTCTAGCTCCATCATCGTTTTATCTCAATTGAAAAGATTTCTTTGTCTCACTTGCTACCTGCTAATAAATTATTTTCCTCAGGGACAAACTCTTGGTCTTCAAATAATGTTTTTTTAAGAGGATAGAATTCCATGTTATGTGCACATGAATGCTTCTCTTGAGTTGGGGGAGGACAGGTGGGCTCATCAGGTAACTACTAGTTTGTTGACAGTCTTTGGATTTACAACTATGAAACTAGTAGTGTAGCATTTTTCAATTGTTAAGTATTTCATTGATAAAATCGAAGGTCTTTTATTATTAGTTTTGGTGACAATAAACTTTTATGCAATCACCAAGAATGTTTACCTTTTCATGGTATATGCCAGTCAAGCCTTTTAAGTGATTTTATTATATTTGCTTTGGTTTTCATGAGGCTTTGGGTA
>NW_007204689.1:0-847 GCF_000164805.1 Carlito syrichta | reverse complement strand
AAAAGACGTTTTCCATCTGAAATAAAGAAAAAAATAACTGGAGATCTATGAAATCTTTTAAAATAGTTTTCCTTGGAGTAAGCCCAATTTCAAAGTTTTCCTTTACAATAAATGTCCTTTAAAAAAAGTCTTATTTTGAAATGTTGGTTATGATATTTGGAGAGATTTGCTAGAATTGCTTCACTTAAAAGTTCAAAACTTAAAAGTTCATTTTATATGACTTTTCTCACTGCTTGCCTTGACAGTCAACATTGGGACAAAATATTATTTACTTATTGATGAAGAAGCATTTAGTTAAAAATATAAAGCAGCGTAATCTCTAGCTCCATCATCGTTTTATCTCAATTGAAAAGATTTCTTTGTCTCACTTGCTACCTGCTAATAAATTATTTTCCTCAGGGACAAACTCTTGGTCTTCAAATAATGTTTTTTTAAGAGGATAGAATTCCATGTTATGTGCACATGAATGCTTCTCTTGAGTTGGGGGAGGACAGGTGGGCTCATCAGGTAACTACTAGTTTGTTGACAGTCTTTGGATTTACAACTATGAAACTAGTAGTGTAGCATTTTTCAATTGTTAAGTATTTCATTGATAAAATCGAAAGGTCTTTTATTATTAGTTTTGGTGACAATAAACTTTTATGCAATCACCAAGAATGTTTACCTTTTCATGGTATATGCCAGTCAAGCATTTTAAGTGATTTTATTATATTTGCTTTGGTTTTCATGAGGCTTTGGGTATCTCAATGTCAAATAGACCTGAGATTTGCATTTGTGTACTTTCATCTGTAGAAGAAATGTTCAAAAATATACAGTAAGCAACCATAACTTTCAGCTTCCATGTCAG
>NW_007204688.1:0-863 GCF_000164805.1 Carlito syrichta | reverse complement strand
GATTCTATTGTACAGATGAGGTCTCACCAAGTTGTCCAGGCAGGTCTCGAGCCCGCGGTTTCAGGCAATCCACTCACCTCAGCGTCCCAAGGCACGGGATTACAGGCTTAGTCACTGAGTCCGGCTCTCCTTTAGATTTAATTTTCTCTTTTTTTCTAGTTTCCTGATGTGGAAGCTTATATTATTGTTTTATCTCTCTTTTTTCTAATACATGTATTCAATGCTATACATGTCCCTCTAAGCACTGCTTTTGTTGCATGTCACACATTTTAATAAATTGTATTTTCCTTTAAATTAAGTTCAAAATATATTTTTAATTTCTCTTCATATCTCCTCATGACCCACGTGTTGCTTAGAAATGTGTTGTTTAACCTCCAAATATTTAAGAATTTTTCCAGTTTCTTTCGAATTTTGATCTGGAATAATTCCATTATGGTCTGAAAGCAGACATTGTATGATCTTATTTTTTAGATGTGTTAAGGTGTGTTTTATTTTCCATAAACAGTCTTTGCTGAATACTTTATGTGAGATTGAGTGTGTGATCTGCTGTTGTCAGGTGAAGAACTATAGTTATCACTTCCATTTTTAAATTGGAGGCTGGAGTGCAGTGGCGTGCTCATGGCCACCCCAGTGTTGACATACTGGGCTCAGGTGATCCTTCCACCTCACCCTTCCAAGTAGCCAGAACTACAGGTGCATGCTGCCACGCTCAGCTAAGTTTTTGATTTATTGTATAGATGACGTCTTGCCAAGTTGCCCAAGCTGTTCTCGAACCCGTGGGCTCAGGCAATCCCCTCACCTCGGCCTCCCAAATTGCTGTGATGACAGGTTTGAGCCACCGTGCCCGGCTGGATATCACTTCT
>NW_007204687.1:0-749 GCF_000164805.1 Carlito syrichta | reverse complement strand
ATACATTTTGCAGGAAGAGTTTCCGCCATAAGATTAATGTGTAGAGCCCCGATGTTACCGTTTGACTAGGGATGAAAGGCCTGCATTCTTGGATGCCCATATTCTCTCTAGTTACTAGTACTGGAGTGTCGCTCAGATGCAGCATCTCGAAACTTCACTGTGGGTCTTTGGGTCTTGTGTCCATCTGTCTCACTGTCGTGTACTCAGTCGAGGTCAAAGAGGCAAGAAAGCTGATGTTTTTTCAGTATCCACCGTGTCCCAAACGTGTACTGGATTTCACTAAAGTTCACACATCCAATTAGAAGCCTATGGAAAAGGCCTGTCATTCCCACAGATGAGAAAAGCTGAGGCTTGCCCAAAATCACACTGATGTTTACCGGCAGACCACAGGAGCACCTTGGTTGTTACTTGACTCTGTTCTGGCCTCTCTCTCCTCCCAACACATACACCTTTGCAGGTGAGATTTGGACTTTGAGCATACCCGCTCTCCCCATCACTGGACCTGGACCCCCATGAGTGGCTGCGTTCCCCTTATTCCCCTGCCCTCTCTCTCCCTGCTAGTTGTTTCGACATTAGTTCTTCTCTTTATGCTGGAGTGCCCAATGCTTAGGGCCCACTCAAGAGTGAGATACCCCTTCAAACTGGCCATGATGGCTATCGCTAACATGTCAAACAAATAACAAGTGACATCAGGATACTCTTTTTAGTATGCACCTATTTTTAAAATAAACTGTTAAAAATTTTTAAAT
>NW_007204686.1:0-1283 GCF_000164805.1 Carlito syrichta | reverse complement strand
TCACATGAAATAATTACAGGTTTTAGGCCCAACTGGACTTTTAATATTAATGTGCATGTTGGAGTGCCTTAGATTATCGAAAATAAAATGAACAGTTCCTTAGGTGGTACTCTTTATTGTCATATTTGCAGTTAATTTACTTCACAGTTCAGCTACTCCAAACTGAAGAGCAGTCATGTTTTCGTATTCAGAGCTTTTAACTTGTGGAATATGGATGGACTTCAGCTGGGTCCTAGAGCTGTCTTGAAATTGAACACATAATGTTGAATGCAGGTGCGTTTCTCTAAGAAAGAGTTCCATGACTGTCCTCAGGATCTCAAACTGCTCTTTAGTTTCCTTGTTGAGATGGTCATTACCTGCAACAACAAACTGACTTTAAAAAGCAGCAATTTAGTACATCTTTGATTTGCTGAAAATGACCTTGTCATACAGCTGTGGCTTAAAAATTATACTTATCTATATTTATTCTACACCACACTTTTGTTCCAGAATTTATTTTAAAAACCAAAACAAGCCAGGCTCAGTGGCTCAGCCTGTAATCCTGCGCCTTTGGGAGGCTGAGGTGAGTGAATTGCCTGAGCCCACAGTTTCGAGACCCGCCTGGGCAGCGAGACCTCATCTCTACAATAAATAAAAAAATCAGCCAGGCGTGGTAACACATGCCTGTGATTCCGGCTACTTGGAAGGCTGAGGCAGAAGGATCGCCGGAGCCCAGCAGGTAGAGGCTGCGGTGGCCGGGAGCGGCCACTGCACTCCAGGCTGGGTGACCGAGTGAGACTCCAACTCAAAAAAAAAAAAAAAAAAAACAGTCATACAATTCCTGAGGTAGATGACTTGAGATTATTTGATTTGGGAATATGTGAAGAAGAGGGAAAAATGGCTTTTAAGTCACAAGGTTTTTCTTTGGAAAGCTGCTAAAAATTGGTTTTCCCTATGCAGCAGGCAAAAGAGTATTTCTAATCTTTGGAGTCTGGCTTTTTTCTATTTCACGAGCTAGAGTCAGCAACTTCTAAGTTTTGATAAACCTTCATAATATGTTTTCAAAAATTGCTAATTTACAAATACAGGCATAAAAGAAACATGGTCCTGCCAAAATGGGTAACACAGGGCTCTGAACCGCAGTGTTGTCATCACATACAAACATGTTTAAATGACCAGCCACTGACATTTTCCAGATGAAGTGAAAACGTTGGAGGAGACAGGTCTGATTATAATCTTGACTTCAACAAATTGCTGTTCTACGATTTTGTCTTGATATTTGTCTAGCTATCTTTCTTACTTTT
>NW_007204685.1:0-830 GCF_000164805.1 Carlito syrichta | reverse complement strand
TCCCGCAGGCTCAGGCAATTCACTCACCTCGGTCTCCCAAAATGTGGAATTGCAGGCTGAGCCACCGAGCCCGGCTGAGAGGGTTTTCTTAATGGGGTGAAGTGGTATGACATTTCTTCAGACTACAAGGATCTTAGTTCACAGGTCTTGAGTAAGTCACAGGTTCCCATCTTAGTGGCTGTGAGCTTTTATGTCAGTTCTTTAACTTCTGTAAGCCCCCAGCACAGCATGGTTACCTTCCCTGAGTACGCTACTGGAGGAATTCTGTATTGGAAAAGAAGAGCCCAGATTTGCCTAGAATGAACTGTGCCATGTACAGAGGACCTGTCTAGGGTGTTCACTGGATTCTTGCTTTCCAACCCATAGGCTGAGGACTCTGTCTGATGAGATAACTGAGGCTTTATGGCTATCAAGGATGAATTACATACCTGATCTACGGTGGAGCTGGCACTTGAGCCTAGGAGCCATTGGGGTTTGGTGGGGTCAAGGGCTTGGTGTTGATCAGCCTAGAACCATTACCCCAGAGAATACAAATGGAGAAGGGAGGTTCTCCTCGACTAGCTTGAGATGCTGCCCCAAAGTTTGGGAAATGGATTTTGAACACACAAGGTGACAGGTGTCCACTGTAGCTTTACCAAAACATTCCTCAATTAAGCCTGAGGTAAGTTCCTGTTCACGTCCTGTCACTGGGATTCTCACCCTGCCCAGCTGTCCTCACCAACCTGCAACCCAGTGTTGACTCCAGTGGCCGTGGCCCAGTCTTTCATCAAAGGGATTGGCCTCTTCCTTGGCTTCATGGGGCCTCCATGGCTTCTCAGATTTGCAATGTG
>NW_007204684.1:0-931 GCF_000164805.1 Carlito syrichta | reverse complement strand
CATTGATTTCAGGAGTGAAGAGAGGCATTCAAGCCACATCAACCCATGCATGGGCATTTGGGAAAGGTCCAGATCTACATGATGAGCCCCAGTCCCAGAGTGGTTGTTGGTCGCTTGAGAGGCATGGATCACAGGAGCATGTGAGAACCCTGGTTCCAGGGAGCAAGAGTCGCATGTCAGCATTCGACAGCTTTGCAGGAAAGACTTACCTCAAATATGAGAAATGGGATATCCAAATGCCACGTGATTGAGTCCTCCTGTAGACCTCCACCTGTGACACCTTGTGATATGACAGGCCCCGGCAGCTGGTACCCCAGGTAACTCACAGTCTCTGAAATGCTTGGTTGTGTCCATCAGTGCAAACTCTTCCTGCCTCTAAAGCCACACTGAGAAAGGACATAATTTCAACCTAGGGCTCCTCTTTAGACAGTCAGGTCCTTCTGTCCCACCATGTTGGGAGGTCACCAGCAGGCAGACACACAGGCAGATTCCTGGAGTCAGGAGCTGCCAACTGGCCAGTGATGCCACGGGGCACTATGCACAACTGTTTGCCAAGATGTTGTCATCTATAGTCCTGGCCAATGGGGCCATTTGGAAATGTAGAATCCTTCTAAAGGTAAAAGCTGGGAGCCTCTCCATGGCCAGGATGGGAGTGATTTAGTGCATCCCCTGCAAATGAACCCATGGATGGGTCTGCACCTCTCCTGGAGGTGCCTGTCAGGTCACCAAGAATGGCCACTGCTCTGTAGCCCAAGGCATCACTGACAGGGGGATGTTCTCAAGTTCTAATTAGAAGAAAAGCACTGCCTGAGAGAAAACTCGAGATAAAAATGACTGGTCTTCCCTTAATTAAGTTTGATTGAAAGTTATTCTGCATCCAGGGGAGCCTCAGTCAATTTTCAGTATGACCAGCAAATCAAAGGGAAGGCTG
>NW_007204683.1:0-803 GCF_000164805.1 Carlito syrichta | reverse complement strand
CATTATGATCTGAAAGCAGACATTGTATGATCTTATTTTTAGATGTGTTAAGTTGTGTTTTATTTTCCATTAACAGTCTTTGCTGAATACTTCATGTGAGGTTGAGTGTGTGATCTGCTGTTGTCAGGTGGAGAACTATAGTTATCACTTCCATTTTTAAACACATTTTTTAAATTGGAGGCTGGAGTGCAGTGGCATGCTCATGGCCACCCCGGTGTTGACATACTGGGCTCAGGTGATCCTTCCACCTCACCCTTCCAAGTAGCCAGAACTACAGGTGCATGCTGCCACGCTCAGCTAAGTTTTTGATTTATTGTATAGATGAGGTCTTGCCAAGTTGCCCAAGCTGTTCTCGAACCCGTGGGCTCAGGCAATCCCCTCACCTCGGCCTCCCAAATTGCTGTGATGACAGGTTTGAGCCACCGTGCCCGGCTGGATATCACTTCTATCCAGTGATATGGTGCTGCTCATCTATGTCTTATTAATTTTCCACCTGCTGGATTTGTCCACTTATGATAGAAAAATGTTAAGTTCTCTGGCTACAATAGTGGTTCATCTGTTTCTCCCTGAAGTTCTTCTTGCAGTTTCTCCTTGCAGCATATGTTTGACACTTGTTAGGTGCATACCCATTAAGGATTTTTGTCTTGTGGGAGCACTGACCCCTTTATCATTGTGAAATATTCCTCTTTGTCCCTGATAACTTCACTTGCTCTGAAGTCTACTCTGTCTGAAATTAATATAGCTACTCACTCTTTCTTTCTTTCTTTTGATTAGTGTTAGTATGCTATATTGTCCTTCACCTC
>NW_007204682.1:0-734 GCF_000164805.1 Carlito syrichta | reverse complement strand
TTAGATTAGTTAGGTGGATGCCAAAAGAAAACAGGTAATTTAAGGGACAAGAAAGCATTTTCAGAAAGTCTGCAACAGTCAAGTTCGTGACATGAACAAACAGGTCACAAGCTTACAGTGTTCCGACATATTACAAAAAGATTTGTGAGGTGTAGATATGTTCACCCTTGTGTGATGACAGACACTCCCATGCATGGACAGAAAGATTTACAAAAACACACTGCTCTGCACAGTGCAGACCCCTGTGATAAGACTTCAAATCTTCGTGGAGGGAAGCACACTGGGGTGAGGGGTTGAATGCAGCTTATTTTATTCAGCTTCTTATGTTAACAGATTAGAGAGCACCATAGCTCAGTTAAGTTCATGCCACCCAGAAGTGACTACAGATTCAATGAGGCTTTGAACAACCTGGTAGGGAACCAGTGGCATTCACTCTTTCTTCCTCTGTGTAGACAAGAACAAAGTAGCTACCAGAAGCATGCCAGAGCTTATTCCAGGTAAAAATGCCAAGAAGCAGTGATAACATTTTTTTCTTACTTTTGTTATTAATTTTTCATTAAAGATGGAGTCTTGCTCTGTCACTCAAATTGAGGTGCAGTGGTGTGATCACACTCCCTGCAGGCTCAAACTCCTTGGCCCCAGCCGTCTTCCTGCCTTAGAGTCTCCAGTAGTTGGGGTAAGGGCTTATGCTATCACGTCCCCTATTTTTTTTAATTGTGTAGAGACAGAGCTAC
>NW_007204681.1:0-796 GCF_000164805.1 Carlito syrichta | reverse complement strand
TAAACATTCAGACAATGAGTCTTATCATAAGGCCAAAGATGATAGTTTTAGTCCAAAGTCCCGAATTACAGTCCTTGAAGTGTCTCCAGAAACTTTAGTAGTAGTTTTCCTTCTGGGGCTTTATGACCTTCAGAGCTTGTAATCGCCTTTCTTGTCCAGGTGTCTCCGTTACTTTTCTCTTATCCTGCCATGCTTGTTTCTAAAGAAAACTCAAAAGGAGCTTTTACTAATGTTTCCCAGGCCCCCAAGGTTGCTTTCTGTCTTTAGCTAAGTTATCATAAAAGTGTCTGATTAGTATATTATGAGTTCAGTGAAAACCCGCTTTATAAATGTTAACTTAGAGTTTTAACTATTGAATTAAGTAAAAACCTTAAAGATATCTTTATTCTAAGTCAGTGAAAACAGTGTTATAAATCACCTGCATAACTCCTATGTAAGTGTTAGAACTTATAATGAATTCATAATGAACTTACTATAAACTTGTGCTTTTAAAAAACCTTATGTCTAAACACTAAACTACATAATTCTAAATCAAATAAGGAGTGGATATACTTATATCATTTATTACTTAAGCAATATCTAGTAACTTATAACCAAGTGAAAGAAAGAATTCTTGATGTGCTTCAGAGTTTAACCCTTGCATATGTTAGAAAAGGTCAAGCGGCATAGTGGGAAATGGAAAAATGAGCCATGACATTTCCAGGTTAGCTGTGAGTACTTCACATAAACATGCCATTTTCTTCTTCCACAACTGCACGGAATTTCTTCAGCTGTACCAACAGCAAAGACAGAAGGA
>NW_007204680.1:0-971 GCF_000164805.1 Carlito syrichta | reverse complement strand
TCCCAAAATGCAGGGATGACGGGCGTGAGCCACCGCACCCGGCTTCTGCTTCCTTTGGAATGTGGCTATTAGAAGCCGTTGGATTTTTTGGAGCTGGAGTCTCACTCTGTCACCCAGACTGGAGTGCGGTGACCGCTCCCGGCCACCGTGGCCTCGACCTCCTGGGCTCCGGCGATCCTTCCGCCTCGGTCTTCCGAGTAGCCGGAACTACAGGCGTGTGCTGCCACGCCTGGCTGATTTTTGATTGGTTGTAGAGATGAGGTCTTGTCGAGTCGCCCGGGCGGGTCTCGAACCCGTGGGCTCAGGCGATCCACTCGCCTCGGCCTCCCAAAGTGCTGGGATGACAGGCCGAGCCATTGAGCCCGGCCTGAGATAAATTTAAAAATGAAAAATGCCTCTACGTACGGAACTTCTGACCATTTCCCTTCCTGTCTACAGAGTGAATTCATTTGCCAAATGGGATTAAAGCAAAGTCTTGTTTCTTTTCAAACCTCATTATCTGCTAACTTGTATCGAGTCCAGATTCGATTTCAATAATGCGCTGATTTTATTTTCTTGATCTTAAACCAGGTCGGGTGTGGTGGCTCAAGCTTGTGATCCCGGACCTCATCTCTACAGTACATCGCGAAATTTTCCAGATGTGTTGACGTGTACCTGTGGTTCCAGCCACTTGGAGAAAAGAAAGAAAAGTCACAGGACCCGTTTTAAGGCCTGGCGCGGTGGCTCGCGCCTATAACCCCAGCACTATGGGAGGCCGAGGTGAGAGGATCGCCAGAGTCCACGGGTTCGAGACCAGCCCGGGCAACTTGGAGAGACCTCATCTCTACAATAAATCCAAAGAGTAGCGTGCCTGTAGTTCCAGCTACTTGGAAGACTGAGGCAGAAGGATCGCCTGAGTCTGGCAGTTCGAGGCTGTGGTGGCCGGGAGCGTGCCACCGCCCTCCAACCTGGGTAACGGAATGAGACACCAA
>NW_007204679.1:0-1274 GCF_000164805.1 Carlito syrichta | reverse complement strand
CTATCTAAGCTGTCTAGCCAGCAGACTTAACTAGCTGGATAACTGGCGAGTTAGCTGGCTAGCTGACTTACCTAGCTAATTGACTAGCTAGCAGACAAGCTAGCTGACTTAACTAGCTAGCTGTATAGCTAGCTGACTTAACTAGCAGAGGAGGTAGTTGGCTGGCTAGCTGGCTAGTCAGCTGACATAATTAGCTTGGGTTGATGACACCTTCTATGTCTTTTCCCTCAAATGAGCTTTAAAACAGGAAAATTAAACTATTGACAAAAAGAGGCTGCCTTAGAAATTTCAAATTATATCAATCCAGATATATCCTGATTAGATAAAAAATGAGATCACATGAAACTTAGTACTTTAAAGATTATTAATATATACTGACGGATTAGAGAACTAATTCCATGAGGATGATGTTATTTATTCAAAAAATTCGGCTGGCCGATAAGGCAATTCATGAATCATGGTAAAATATTTATAAATCAACTCGTTGTACCCTGGTTTAAAATATACACTGAAACTCTATTATTACACTTGATTTGGACTCTAAGGAGCCGGCATAATCATTTCATAAGACTTGCACACCCACACACAATTCCGGATTAATAGCCAAACAAACAAGGAGTAATTGTCTCCACTCCAGGGAAACCTCAGTGATAACATCAATCTGACTTTTGCTTAACACTTACTGCTTACTTCTCACACATTCTCCACAACAAAGTTTCCTCTCCCAGAGGCAGTTCATTGGAGAATTTTTATCACATGCTCATTCATCTTCAGAAAGACAAATTTAGTGATTAACAGGATAACAGATAAAGGCGAGAAATGATAAGTAATCCCACGATGAAATGAAGAGAGGATGTAAAGGTGATTGGCCACTCCAGCTATCATTAACTCCATTGAAAGTAAAAAGGCCTTTTGTCATTTCTTCACTGGGCAATAGGTCCAATTATCTAAAACCCTTGCCTAGAATTCAGACACACACTAGAGCAGGACCCTTCAGGCAAACTCTGATGATCACTTTTGACAAATGTTCTCCTTGAGCATAATGTAGTTACTCCAATGCTTTTAGAAATGACTACACTTACACTCAAACAGTCTTTACAAAATGAAACCCAAACACATCCCGGTCCCCACCCGACACACACACCCAGCCACACACACTCTCTGTGTGCAGTCAGGTTTCTTTTAGCCAATCTAAAACAGAGTGTAAGTTGGTAAATAAATATTTAATTCATGCAACCAAAACCGTGAAAGACCGAGCTCCAAATACAAAGTTG
>NW_007204678.1:0-806 GCF_000164805.1 Carlito syrichta | reverse complement strand
GAAGGATCGCCGGAGCCCAGCAGGTCGAGGCTGCGGTGGCCGGGAGTGGTCACTGCACTCCAGTCTGAGCGACACAGTGAGACTCCAACTCAAACAAACAAACAAACAAAAAACTCTAAAAATGTTCAAGCAAAAGAAAACAAGCCAAGTAGCAATGTCCAGGAAGTCACCTAGTTGTACTGTCTTCTAATTATCCAATGACAAAACAAATGACACCGGCCCAACTTCCTCGAACACATACACAGAGACACACAGGCTCCTAGAATTGCACACATGTGGGAAGGAATATACAAACCAACATTGAACAGAGCACAATGCCTACAAACACCAGCATGGCATCCACACCAAAACATGCACATGCGTGTGCACCCATGATGCACATGACACAAAACACAGGCACGCAGCCACCAAGAACCACATGCATTCTCCTCCTCGCCAAATCCGTGCTGTACAGGCCATGTATGCACACGTACAACATTTGAACTCACAAATGCTGAATATACAGACTGTGAAGAGAGTTACTGAAATCATGGGGGTGGAGAGGCCAGAAGGGAGCAGTAAGTGCTACACAAGTTTCTCCGAAGTGACAGAGAAGGGAGGGAAGAAGTGCTGAGAGCTTCACCTGCGGAGAAGCACAGCCAAGTCCCGTGAGCTCAAGTCCTGGGAGTATTCCTGGGGTTCCCCTGCGCATGCTCCAAGACAGAGTCACTGCATCCTTTCTGCGTGCGCGTGTACACACACGCCTGGGTGGAGCCCACTTCCTCAGAATAACAAAGAGCAAGGAGCCAGTAAAGTGGGTGGTAGCG
>NW_007204677.1:0-1013 GCF_000164805.1 Carlito syrichta | reverse complement strand
TAAGTCAGCTATTTAACTCGTTTACCAACTAGTTAAAACAGTTATATAACTCATTACCCAACTCATTAATTCAGCTAGCTATCTCGTTAGCCAACTAGTTAAGTCAGCTAGCTAAGTGAGCTAGCTAACTAGCTAGCTAACTATGTAAGCTAGCTAAGTCACCTAGCTCATTAGTTAGCTAATTATTTAAGTCAGTTACTTAAGTCTGCTACCTAAATAGTTAGCTAATTAATTAAGTCAGCTCATTATTCAGCTAGTTAAATAGTTAGCTAACTATTTGATTCAGGTAGTTAAGTCAGCTAGCTAACTAGTTAAGTCAGCCAGTTAAGTCAGCTAGTTAAGAAGTTAAGTCAACTAGATAAGTCAGCTAGTTAAGTCAACTTCTAATTTAGTCAGCTGGTTAAGACAGCTAGCTAGCTAGTTAGCTAAAGGTTTAAGCCAGCAGCTTGAGTCAGGTAGTTACCTAGTTAACTAATGAATTAAGTCAACTGGTTGAGTCACCTAGCTAGCGAGTTAGCAAATGGGTTGAGTCAGCTGTTTGAGTAGGCTAGCTAGCTAGTTAGCTAACGAGTTAAGTCAGCTGGATGAGTCAGCTAGCCAGATCACTAGCTAACGAGATAAGTCAGATGATTAAGTCACCAAGCTAGCACTTTATATAACTATTATGCTAACTAGTTATCTAACTGGTTAAGTCAGCTAGCTAGCAAGGCAGCTTACTATTTAAGTCAGCTTGTTAGCTATGTAGCTATCTAGTTAGCTAATTATTTAAGTCAGCTGAGTAACTAGGTAGCTAGCTAGTTAGCTAACTATTTAAGTCAGCTGGCTAGCTAGGTGGCTGCTAGTTAAGTCACCTACTTAAGTCAGCTGTCTAGCCAGCTGGCTAGCTAGGTAGCGAGCTAGTTAAGTCAGTTGGCTAGCCAGTTGACTAGCTGGTTAATTCAGTTAGTTAAGACAGCTGGTGAGCCAACTGGCTAGGTAGGTAGCTAGCTAGTTAAGTCAGCTAGATAGCTACC
>NW_007204676.1:0-720 GCF_000164805.1 Carlito syrichta | reverse complement strand
CAGTTGATGAATGTCATTTTTTTGAGTGAATGTCTAATGTTAAACCCAAAATTCTAAATCCGAGAGACCACCAAAGAGCCAGCTCCGATGCAAACACACAAGGGTGTTTATTCAGGCTCAAGTCTGGGCTCACAAACTGAAACCGACGCAGCGGCTTGAGTTTGAGAGCGCCGATTCAGTATAGCAAGCTGTTTTTATGCACAAGTACAGAGGGAGAGGCTGGGCGTGAGTGGTTTTTCCTAGGTTTTGCAACATTAACCAATCAGAAGAGGTCATGACGTAGAAATCGAAGTCCGTGGACCTTGCATAGTTAGTTCCCAACCAGGTCCACAGTGATGTCAAGGGACAGGGGTGCTTGAGATTGGTTGGTTTGTATTTGGTTTTGCGCAGGCTTGAGTTCAGTTGCCTGTGATTGACGGGAAATGGCTAAATGGGCAGAGTGGAATGCCCGATAAGCTAGATTTACACAGTCACTGCGCATAAATTAACTTTGGCATGCGAGCAGGAGGTTTGAAATAACACAGAGCCCACCAGGAGAGTGGCGGCGCCACAGAGTCTACCATAATCTAAGCAAAGTAATGTCTGGAAGGGACTTATTGCTTAACATTTACACCCCGTTGCAGAAGCAGAAGAAACCAACATGGCAATTGGTTTAAACAAAAGCTTAACAAAGTTCTAAGTACAAACACTGCTTAAAACGTATAACTTTACAATCACAGG
>NW_007204675.1:0-1164 GCF_000164805.1 Carlito syrichta | reverse complement strand
GAATTCCCTGGGTGCATCTGAAATGTTTCTCCCTTTCAAATTTTTGTGTGGGAGGATACACAATTGCTCTGCCAAACGCATTGACGGAAAAGAGCTGACTGCCTTGGTGGTGCTTGTTTTGAATGTCCGTCTCCCTTGGAAAGTGCTGTGTGAGAAGTGTGCTGCACTGTGAGGTTCTGGCACTGAGTGTGCGTGCTGTCATTCCTCCTTCCCACTTGTTCCCTTTCGTGTATCTTACGCTCTACAGGGTGACTGCTTTGGCGTGCGGCTTGTCAACCTCTCCCATTCGGGAATGCTCATCTCCCCTGTGCCACAATGAGGGATCTGAGACATTCACAGTTACTTGTGGGAAGGCATTATGTGTGACCCGGGGGAATTCTGAATTGCTCTTTCTGACACCTTCTCCTGTCAGGGAAAGCAATGAGACTGTGGATTGCTGGTCGGAGTGGCCTTTCTTAGGCCTGGGGTGCACGGGCACCTTCCTGGCTTAAGTCTGTGCCCAATGTGTGCTGCAGTGTCACCTCTTTGCTGTGACTATTATTCTTCATTGCCGCCTGCTGTAATACCTCATTCTCACTCTTTCCCCTTGATTTGTGTTCCTTTCCATAGAGGGCCTTTGCGTACGAGCGTGAAATCTCCGTGTTTCACGGAGAGAAATCTGCAAGACATAGTGCCGCAATGAGTGACACAAGTGCTCCACAGTCACGAGCAGGAGAGCATTATGTGTGGATGGGGAGAATTCTAAGTTGTTTTTCCCCATGGCATTTAAACCTAATAAGGACTACCAAGGCTGTGCCGTTTTCATTGCTGAGTAAGCACGGAGAGCCTCTGTTACACTGGGGGTGAAGCTGGGTCTTCCTGGGGACACGCTATTGAAGCCTGCGCTGCACTGCACTTCATTGGCAGTCTGTATACACTGGCTTTGTGCGTGCTCTCCTCCCTGATTCTCAGAGCTCTCCTGTATATACACTATACTAGGCGGGGAGCATTTGGTGACCAGAGTGCAACTTCAGCTGCTGCACTGACTGGATCCAGATCTCCACAGCCATGGGTAGCCAAGCATGCTTCACTCAGCGGAGAATGCGGAAAAGTTTTCTCTTTTGACACGGGCGTCTCACACGGAATACAATGGCTCTGCGGGTTCATTTGCCAAGGAGGCCCGAG
>NW_007204674.1:0-848 GCF_000164805.1 Carlito syrichta | reverse complement strand
GCACGGGCACCTTCCTGGCTTAAGTCTGTGCCCAAGGTGTGGTGCAGTGTCACCTCTTTGCTGTGACTATTATTCTTCATTGCCGCCTGCTGTAACACCTCATTCTCACTCTTTCCCCTTGATTTGTGTTCCTTTCCATAGAGGGCCTTTGCGTACGAGCGTGAAACCTCCGTGTTTCACGGAGAGAAATCTGCAAGGCATAGTGCCGCAATGAGTGACACAAGTGCTCCACAGTCACGAGCAGGAGAGCATTATGTGTGGATGGGGAGAATTCTAAGTTGTTTTTCCCTATGGCGTTTAAACCTAATAAGGACTACCAAGGCTGTGCCGTTTTCATTGCTGAGTAAGCACGGAGAGCCTCTGTTACACTGGGGGTGAAGCTGGGTCTTCCTGGGGACACGCTATTGAAGCCTGCGCTGCACTGCACTTCATTGGCAGTGTGTATACACTGGCTTTGTGCGTGCTCTCCTCCCTGATTCTCAGAGCTCTCCTGTATATGCACTATACTAGGCGGGGAGGATTTGGTGACCAGAGTGCAACTTCAGCTGCTGCACTGACTGGATCCAGATCTCCACAGCCATGGGTAGCCAAGCATGCTTCATTCAGCGGAGAATGCTGAAAAGTTTTCTCTTTTGACACGGGCGTCTCACACGGAATACAATGGCTCTGCGGGGTTTCATTTGCCAACGAGGCCCGAGAGCCATTGTTTGCTTTCCGGAAAACAACAGTCTTCCATGGGAGAGATTCCTCAAAACGGCACGTCACTGAATGGGGGGGCAACAAGTATTATAGTGGCTTGGTCTTTGGCGTGACGCCTGATTCTCCCTGTTTTTCAGCGTGTATTATCC
>NW_007204673.1:0-877 GCF_000164805.1 Carlito syrichta | reverse complement strand
TACACAAAGACAGTGCACAGAGTTAGTCACAAAATTCGAATGGTGGAGGAGTGGAAAGTGTGCCGTATTTGCTACACTCACGTCTCCTGAGCAGCAGAGACTGGAGAGAAAACACCAAGTGCTTCACCCTAGAGACCCACTGCCAAGCCCACTGAGCACAGTTCTGGGAGTAGTTTCTCGGAGATTCCTGGTGCGGGCTCAAGGAGAGAGTCGCTACATGCCACCGAGCATTCTCGGGCATATATAAACACGCGCATTCACACACACACACACACACACACACACACACACACACACACACACACACACACACGGGTCAGGGGCGAACCCACACCCACCGAATGAGAAACAGCAAGAGCATGGCAAGCAAGCAGTGACTGGGGAAGGAATGTGTCATCTCTGGCGCCATAGGCTGCTGCCAGGAGAGCAGTGGAGCCTGCAGACAGTGTGGTTGAAGGGTTGGGGGAGCTACCTACCAGAAAGGCAGCGTCCACCCAGGTGTGATCTTTCTTCATCTTGTCTTTCGTTTAATGCATCTCATTGATGCGTCTGATGACGAGCTGGCGAATTCCAGGGGTTGCTTTGTGTTCCACTCAGGCCCAATAACCCAATGACTCTGTGTCCGCACTCCCTTTTCGGAGGTGGGGGGAGGGCACGGGTGTTGTCGTCATTGGTCTGGAGGAAAAAACCGGGCAGTGGAGGGGAGCTGGTGGGGGCAGCAGCAGAATGGGATCCCTGGCCTCCACTCTGACAGCTCAGGAGCTGCTGAGCTCGGCCCCCCTCACAATACATTTTAATATAACGGAAAATGAACGGCCGCGTGTAAAATCGGGCGCGCAAACTCCCTGCTGACCCTTGCCCCGGCCACGCCCTAAAC
>NW_007204672.1:0-848 GCF_000164805.1 Carlito syrichta | reverse complement strand
TCTGGATTATAGCCGAGCAAACAAGAAGTAATGTACTCCACTCCAGCAAAACCTGTTATAACATCAATCTGACTTTTCCTTAACACTTAGTGCTTACTTCTCACACATTCTCCACAACGAAGTTTCCTCTCCCAGAAGCAGTTCATTGGGGAATCTCTATCACATGCTCATTCATCCACAGAAAGAGAAATTTAGTGATTAACAGGATCACAGATAACTTATTCCACTATGAAATGAAGAGATGATGTAAAGGGCCTGGCCACTCCAGCTATCAATAACTCCATTGCAATTAAAAAGGTCTTTTGTCACTTTTTCACTGGGCAATAAGGCCAATTATCTAAAACCCTTTCCTGGGATTTAGACACATACCAGAGCAAGGCCCTTCAGGCAAACTCGAATGATCACTTTTGACAAATGTTCTGCTTGAGCATAATGTAGTTATTCCAATGCTTTTAGAAATGACTACAAAGGCAACCCTAAAACACATTCTGGTTCACCTCCCCTACCCACACACACACCCACACACCCTTGCTGTGTGCAGTCAGGTTTCTTTTGGCCAATTTAAAACAGCAGGAGAACACAGTAAGGGAATGGGATGAAGCTGGTGGGGGCAGCAGCAGAATGGGATCCCTGGCCACCACTGTGACAGCTCTGGAGATGTTCTGCTTGGCCCCTCTCACAGTACAATTTAACATCATGGGAAATGGGAGGCTGCAAGTAAATTCGCTCACGCAAACTCCCCTACTCCAACCACACCTTAAACCCTCACAAGACATCCCACCTCACCGTAAAATGCCACTTCCTCCCCCAAATTCATGGGACGCTGCCCACCCCATACAGGTTGTGCC
>NW_007204671.1:0-798 GCF_000164805.1 Carlito syrichta | reverse complement strand
CAGGCACACTGCTGGGATAGCTGCCAGGATGATTGGGGAGTGGCTGCTACCCCACAACAGGACCTCTTAACCAGGGGCAGGGCCTGCCACTTTATGACATGATTTCACTTTTCAGTGGCACAGAACACACCCTGCCACATTGCAAATCTGAGAAGCCATGGAGGCCCCATGAGGCCAAGGAAGAGGCCAATCCCTTTGATGAAAGACTGGGCCACGGCCACTGGAGTCAACACTGGGTTGCAGGTTGGTGAGGACAGCTGGGCAGGGTGAGAATCCCAGTGACAGGACCTGAACAGGAACTTACCTCAGGCTTAATTGAGGAATGTTTTGGTAAAGCTACAGTGGACACCTGTCACCTTGTGTGTTCAAAATCCATTTCCCAAACTTTGGGGCAGCATCTCAAGCTAGTCGAGGAGAACCTCCCTTCTCCATTTGTATTCTCTGGGGTGCTGGTTCTAGGCTGATCAACACCAAGCCCTTGACCCCACCAAACCCCTATGGCTCCTAGGCTCAAGTGCCAGCTCCACCGTAGATCAGGTATGTAATTCATCCTTGATAGCCATAAAGCCTCAGTTATCTCATCAGACAGAGTCCTCAGCCTATGGGTTGGAAAGCAAGAATCCAGTGAACACCCTAGACAGGTCCTCTGTACATGGCACAGTTCATTCTAGGCAAATCTGGGCTCTTCTTTTCCAATACAGAATTCCTCCAGTAGCGTACTCAGGGAAGGTAACCATGCTGTGCTGGGGGCTTACCGAGTTAAAGAACTGACATAAAAGCTCACAGCCACTAAGATGG
>NW_007204670.1:0-1152 GCF_000164805.1 Carlito syrichta | reverse complement strand
TTCAGCTTATGTCTGATGACAGAAGCTGGCTTAGACTGTAAATTCCATCTCTGGGGTACAAATAAGAAAGGGCCCTGTGCTAGTTGGAGTCTGAAACAGATCTACATATACATTATTTCTGTTCAAGTTTGCCCTGGATGGCTTCTTGTGCAGTCAGATAAATGACTTCATGGCTAGACAACTGACCTTTGAAGCTTTTTTTCTGTCACTTTAAGCACATGGAAGAAATCTTCCCTTTACTTTCTTATCACCTCTTATTCAAAAAGTATGCTTTTCCTATGAGAACATGGCTACTTTCTTAAAACCTCATCTCATTCCATAGTATGTGGCACAACACTTATGATGTTCTGAATTAGAAAAAGGAACCCTAAAAGACCTGTAAATAACCAGGGGGAAATGGTAAGGCAGGCAGGCACGCACACACACACACAAAAACTGTCAAAAATGATAGATCTGTAATTTGGAATGTCAGGGAAGAAACAGACTGGGAGAAGCAAAATCATTATCGTTTAGCCTCCTAGTAAAATTAATGTCTTTTAGATGAAAAAAAATCTATATAACCAGTCAGTTTCTTTGACAGGAAAAGGTAGAAAGTGAATGTAGTTAGAAAAGCATACCAAACAGTTTTACAATGAGTCTAAGTACCAGTTATACCTACTCACATGCATCTTTGTTTAATATTTTTGAGGGTTTCAGATATTCTTTACACTCAATATTTATTAAATGTGGTTTAAAATCTTTTTATTGTGAAACAGATAAAACCACACAAAGGATATATGTGGCTTAATGAATTAGGTAGACTTACAAACTTGCAACTGCAGCTCATGTTGAGATAGAAGTTTGTTACCCATCCCAGAAGACATGTCCAAGGACCTCATCCTGATCACATCCCCTCCTCTACCTCCAATGTATCCCCTGTTTGACTTTATTGTAATCTCTCTTTGCTTATTTTTAAAATGAATATATCACCTAAATTGTGCTTCTATAAGCACTATAACTTAACTTTGCTGATTTTTAAACTCTATTTTCTTTTTTTTTGAGTTGGGGTCTCTGTCACCCAGACTGGAGTGCTGGGCCTTGACCTGCTGGGCTCCGGAGATCCTACCACCTCAGCCTTCCGAGTAGCCGGAACTACAGGCATGCGCTACCATG
>NW_007204669.1:0-794 GCF_000164805.1 Carlito syrichta | reverse complement strand
GGAGAAGCAAAATCATTATCGTTTAGCCTCCTAGTAAAATTAATATGTCTTTAGATGAAAAAAAAATCTATATAACCCAGTCAGTTTCTTGACAGGAAAAGGTAGAAAGTGAACGTAGTTAGAAAAGCATACCAAACAGTTTTACAATGAGTCTAAGTACCAGTTATACCTACTCACATGCATCTTTGTTTAATATTTTTGAGGGTTTCAGATATTCTTTACACTCAATATTTATTAAATGTGGTTTAAAATCTTTTTATTGTGAAACAGATAAAACCACACAAAGGATATATGTGGCTTAATGAATTAGGTAGACTTACAAACTTGCAACTGCAGCTCATGTTGAGATAGAAGTTTGTTACCCATCCCAGAAGACATGTCCAAGGACCTCATCCTGATCACATCCCCTCCTCTACCTCCAATGTATCCCCTGTTTGACTTTATTGTAATCCCTCTTTGCTTATTTTTAAAATGAATATATCACCTAAATTGTGCTTCTATAAGCACTATAACTTAACTTTGCTGATTTTTAAACTCTATTTTCTTTTTTTTTGAGTTGGGGTCTCTGTCACCCAGACTGGAGTGCTGGGCCTTGACCTGCTGGGCTCCGGAGATCCTACCACCTCAGCCTTCCGAGTAGCCGGAACTACAGGCATGCGCTACCATGCCCGGCTAATTTTTGATTTATTGTAGAGATGAGGTCTCACCAAGTTGCCCAGGCAGGTCTCAAACCCACGAAATCAGGCAACCCACCCACCCCAGCTTCCCAAAGGCGCAGGATTATAGGTGAGCCA
>NW_007204668.1:0-517 GCF_000164805.1 Carlito syrichta | reverse complement strand
GAAGGGGTGCTGGATTTTATCAAAAGTTTTTTCTGCATCTAATGATATAATCATGTGGTTTTTTGTTTTGACATCTGTTGATGTATTTAATTACATTTATGGTTTTACGAATGTTGAACCAGTCTTGCATCCCAGGAATGAAGCCTACTTGGTCATGATGGATGATTTTTAAGATGTATTGCTGAATTCGTTTTGCTAGGTTCTTGTTGAGAATTTTAGCATCTATGTTCATCAAAAATATTGGTCTGTAGTTCTCTTTCTTTGTTGGATCTTTACCTGACTTGGGTATCAATGTGATGTTGGCTTCGTAAAATGATTTGGGGAGAGTTCCATCTTTTTCAATCGCCTGGAATACCTTCAGTAGGATTGGGATCATCTCCTCCTTACCTCTCTTGCAGAATTCTGCTGGAAAGCCATCTGGACCAGGGCTTTTTTTTGTAGGAAGTTTTCTTATTACGTAGTCGATTTCCTTTGATTGTTATTGGTCTATTTAGGGTCTCAATTTCTTCTTGTCCCA
>NW_007204667.1:0-1100 GCF_000164805.1 Carlito syrichta | reverse complement strand
AGGTGGAAGGATTGCCGGAGCCCAGCAGGTCGAGGCTGCAGTGGCCGGGAGTGGCCACTGCACTCCAGTCTGGGCGACAGAGTGAGACTCCAACTCAAAAAAATAATTAAATAAATAAAATAAAATATAAAAGTGTTACATTTTTCCTAAGAAATAAAAAAATTGACATGTGTTACATAGAATGCATAATTTTATTGTGCTAACTGAATTGTTAAGATTTGGAAATGTGTTTCATGTTTTAGCAAAATATTTGGCATTCTAACATGGTGAACATTAAATCCATAGTGAAATTCAGAGTGCAGTACTTAGTTTCTTACAGATTATTTATAGAAGTACATGTAGTGGATGCTAGCAAAGAGCCCACCTACAGTCATGTAATGTAAATGAATCATTTTCACTGCTTAAAATTCCAGTTGGAAAAAATCTATTAACTGAAAAAAATCTAAAGCATAGGAATTTATAGAGTTAACAACTTCCTTTCTAAAGTCACTTGAAGTCACTCTTAACTAGCTCAGAATCAGAATTCACAATTTCTAGACTGTCTTGGTCCAAGTTTTTGTAACCACAGAGTTGCAGAATACTTCCTAGCAGTGATTCTAGCAAGCACTGTCAGAGATCAGCATGTTTAATTTATGCTATGAATAGGAACGGTGGTCGTTTTAATAAAATGGCCTCCACAAATTCTTTAAAACATTTTTCATCTCTAAGTGTGTTCTATCTTCCCTCCCACAGAAATCTCAGTGAACTTGTGATGTCTCTAAAGATAGTTAAAACATGTGTCTTGCACCTGGCTATCTTGGAATGCTTATTCTTGGAATGGTTTTTCTTGGGTTCATGCTATTGGGACACAGTTGTTTGTAATGCTGTGGGAAGCCCAAGACACAAAGAGAGAATACATACTGGTGCTCCATTTTATACTTTGAGTGATTCCAGCCTAGATGCCAGACAAGTGAATGAAGACAACTCTAGATGATTCCAGCTGCTGAAGCTTCCCTCTCTGTGCCTTATCTCTGTCTGTGGCCTGATACTCAGAACCATTAGCATCACATGATGTTTGCTATTTTATGCCACAAAGTTTAGAGTAACTATTGTGCATGAAT
>NW_007204666.1:0-782 GCF_000164805.1 Carlito syrichta | reverse complement strand
CTTGGTCCAAGTTTTTGTAACCACAGAGTTGCAGAATACTTCCTAGCAGTGATTCTAGCAAGCACTGTCAGAGATCAGCATGTTTAATTTATGCTATGAATAGGAACGGTGGTCGTTTTAATAAAATGGCCTCCACAAATTCTTTAAAACATTTTTCATCTCTAAGTGTGTTCTATCTTCCCTCCCACAGAAATCTCAGTGAACTTGTGATGTCTCTAAAGATAGTTAAAACATGTGTCTTGCACCTGGCTATCTTGGAATGCTTATTCTTGGAATGGTTTTTCTTGGGTTCATGCTATTGGGACACAGTTGTTTGTAATGCTGTGGGAAGCCCAAGACACAAAGAGAGAATACATACTGGTGCTCCATTTTATACTTTGAGTGATTCCAGCCTAGATGCCAGACAAGTGAATGAAGACAACTCTAGATGATTCCAGCTGCTGAAGCTTCCCTCTCTGTGCCTTATCTCTGTCTGTGGCCTGATACTCAGAACCATTAGCATCACATGATGTTTGCTATTTTATGCCACAAAGTTTAGAGTAACTATTGTGCATCAATAGGTAACCAGAAAATAATCACTGAGATAGTTTTATATGCTAAATTAGTGTATTTAGAATTTTACATATATTTCATTTAATCTTTACCACAACCTACAAGACAAGGTTTTTGTATGTTTTTCTTTTTTTCTTTTTTTGAACTGGAGTCTCACTCTGTTGCCCAGGCTAGAGTGCAGTGACGCACTCATGTCGATTGCAAGCTCGACCTGCTGGGCTCAGCCTTCC
>NW_007204665.1:0-814 GCF_000164805.1 Carlito syrichta | reverse complement strand
CCCACCTCGGAGTCGGCCCCCAGCGCAGCAGGCGGTGCAGTCTGGGTGCCCCGAGGGCACTGAAGGAGCTCCCGGGAGGCCGCTTCTGGACGGGACCCTCCGCGGGACCAAGACTGCAAACTGCTGAATAGACAGACTGTAAAACAGAGGGAAAAGTGAACAAAACCAGAAGACCCTCATAAGGAAGAACAGGTCATTGCAGAAGAGAAATAAAAGCAACCCCACCTTCCCTCAAAAACAGAATTGAAGAGGGGGAGGGAAAGGGGTAAAGGGAGAAAAATCTACAGAAATGAAGAAAAACCAAAAGAAGAGTATGGGTCTCTCCCAGACGCCTGGGAGAGCAGACACTGAAAAAATTGACTTTGGAATACAAACAATGCAAAGTCCCCAGAATGAAGGGTCTCAAAATGCAAATGCAGATATCAAAACAATAATGGAGAGACTAAAAAGAATTGAGGAGACACAAGAAGAAACTAGGAAGGAGCTGATATCTGAGATAACAGTAATAAAGAATACTGTGAATGAAATAAATAACAAATTGATAAGCATGGAAAGCAGAATTACCCAAGCAGAAGAAAGAATCTCAGAGCTTGAGGACCAAAATATAGAAATAACCCAAACTCTTAAAAACACAGAAAATAAGCTAAAAAAGACAGAACAAAACCTTCAAGAGATGAGTGACTACCTCAAGAGGCCTAACCTAAGATAATCGGACTCCCTGAGGTAGAAGAGAAACAGAGACCACATTGGAACAAACTTTCCACGAGATCATTCAAGAAAATTTCCCTCATCTAATCAGTGATACAAAAATTCA
>NW_007204664.1:0-1047 GCF_000164805.1 Carlito syrichta | reverse complement strand
ACCTAAGATAATCGGACTCCCTGAGGCAGAAAGAGAAACAGAGACCACATTGGAACAAACTTTCCACGAGATCATTCAAGAGAATTTCCCTCATCTAATCAGTGATACAAAAATTCAAACACAGGTTCAAACACAGAGAACCCCCGCAAGACAACAAATGAGAAGACCAACTCCTAGGCACATAATAATTCACCTAAATAAAGTAGGCACAAAAGAAAAAATACTAAAGGCAGCAAGAGAAAAAGGCCAGATCACCCACCATGGAAGACCAATCAGAATAGCAGCAGATTTATCTGCAGAAACCCTGCAGGCTAGGAGAGCTTGGAGCCCTATCTTCAAAGTCCTAAAGGATAAACAATTTCAACCAAGAATAACCTACCCAGCCAAGCTAAGCTTCATCAGTGAGGGAGAATTAAAATCTTTCCCAGATATCCAATCCCTAAGAACTTATGCAGCCACAAAACCATCTCTACATGAAACACTTAAGAAAGTACTAAACACAGAAGAAAAGGAAAAAAGAACAATGTTCTTCACAAAAGTACAGGGAAAAGAATAAAATACACATGAACCAACCCCAAAAGCAAAAAAAAGACAAAAAAAAAAAAAAGAAAAAACCAAGTGGAAGAACAATAACTCAATAAGAACTCCATGATAGGGACGAACTCTCACATTTCAATAATTAGTCTGAATGTGAATGGACTAAACGCACCACTGAAAAGACATAGAATGACAAAATGGATAAAATATCACCAGGCAACAATATACTGCCTTCAAGAGACCCATCTCACTAGAAAGGACATACACAGACTCAAAGTAAGAGGATGGGAAACAAATTTTCAGGCGAATGGAACACAAAAGAAAGGAGGAGTCGCGATCCTAATTTCAGACAAAATACCATTTAAGCTATCAAAAATTAAAAAAGATACAGAGGGCCACTACATAATGATAAAAGGTTCACTCCATCAACAAGAAATATCTATCCTAAACATATATGCACCCAACATAGGCGCACCAACATTCATAAAGCAACTTCTAGGAAAACTAATG
>NW_007204663.1:0-841 GCF_000164805.1 Carlito syrichta | reverse complement strand
AAGGGTCTTACAGAGTTGTTCCTATTTATTTGTGTCTTTCTTTGGGTTTTGGAGTTGGTTCATGTGTGTTTTTAATCTTTTGCCTGTACTCTTGTGAAAAATGTGTTGTCTTTTTTCTTTTTTCTTCTGTGTCAGTACTTTCTTAAATGTTTCTTGTAGAGGTGATCTGGTGGCGGTGTAGGTTTAGGGATTGGATGTCTGGAAAAGATTTCAATTCTCCCTCATTTATGAAGCTTAGTTTGGCTGGGTAGGTTATTCTTGGTTGAAATTGTTTTTCTTTTAGAACTTTGTGGATAGGGCTCCAGGCTCTCCTGGCCTGAAGGGTTTCTGTGGATAAATCTGCTGCTATTCTAATTGATTTTCCCTGGTAGGTAGTCTGGCCTTTTTCTCTTGCTGCCTTTAGGATTTTTCCTTTCATAGTTACTTTGTTTAGGCGAATTATTATGTGTCTGGGAATTGGTCTTCTCGTTTGTTGTCTTGCAGGGGATCTCTGAATCTCTTGTGTTTGAATTTTTTCATCCTTAATGAGATGAGGGAAGTTTTCTTGAATGATTTCATGAAATGTTTGTTCCAGGGTGGTTTCGGTTTCTCTTTCTGCCTCAGGAAGCCCAATTATTCTTAGATTTGGTCTCTTGAAGGGATCATTCATCTCTTGCAGGTTTTGTTCTGTCTTTTTGAGCTTCTTTTCTATGCTTTTGACAGTTTGGGTTAGTTCTGTGTTTTGGTCTTCGAGCTCTGAGATTCTTTCTTTGGCTTGGCTGATTCTGCTTTCCATGCTTATTAGTCTGTTGTTCATTTCCATCACAGTATTCTTTACTGCTGTCATTTCTGACAACAGCTC
>NW_007204662.1:0-1354 GCF_000164805.1 Carlito syrichta | reverse complement strand
AATTCCTGGTCCACAGATATGATGAGAAAATTAAAGTGGGTGTCATAAGGATGGCTGCATGTCTTGGATAATCTGTATCATGCGATAAATAAGCAAAGTACTGCTATAGATCTAAAGCCCCCACCACGTCAGGTGGCATAAGTAAGCTTTCATGAAGCGTCTGATAAGTGAACGAGTGGATCTCTATGTGATAAAAAAACAGCGTGATGGTTTATCTTCTGTATCAATATGACTGGACCTTGAGATGCTTAGATTCTAGTGTAACGTGATTTCTGGTGCATTTGTGAGGATATATCCGGAAAACACTGGTATGTGTCTTAGTGACTGAACAAGCAGATGCTTCTCCATAACGAGGGTGGGTGGGATTCAGTCCACTGAGGGCTTGAAGGTACAAAATAAGAGGAGGGAGAATTTTATCCCTCCACTTCACTGCTTCAGCTGGAACATTGGTCCCTCTTGTTCTTGCCCCGGGGTTGACCTCACGGCTCTCCTGTTCCTTGAGCCTCTGGACTCAGCCTGAGCCTCACTACTGACTTTTCTGGGCCTCCAGGTCGCAAAGAGCACATCCTTGGATGCTCAGCCTTCGGCATCCCAGGAGCCGATTCTGATTCTTAGAAAAACCGTGGTGAACACAGACAGCCTGTGTGCATAAGGTATCTTCACACTGTGTACGATACCTCTTTACATCATGTTTGTCATCGAAAGGACAAAAGGCCAGCCATGGCAGCCCAATCCTGGCATCCCAGCACTTTGGGAGGCCGAGGCAAGAGGACTGCCTGAGCCCAGGGGTTCGAGGCCAGCCCGGGCTACTTGGTGTGACCTCATCTTTAAATTAAGAAAACATCAATAAATTAAAAAAAAAATAAACCTAGCACAGTGATGCATGCTTGTAGTTCCATCTATTTGGAAGGCTGAGGCGAAAGGATCACTTGAGCCCAACAGGTCGAGGCTATGTTGGCTGTGAGCTTGCCACTGCACTCTAGCCTGGGTGACAGAATGAAACTCTAATAAGAATCATAAAGAATGGCAGAGCTGGGTGGCTCAGCCTGTAATCCCAGCACTTTGAGAGGCCGAGGTGGGTGAGTTGCCTGAGGCTGTGGGTTCCAGACACACAAGGGCAAATCGGTGAGATCTCATCTCTACAATAAATCAAAAATCAGTCGGGCATAATAGCACGCGACTGTAGTTCCGGCTACTTGAAAGGCTGTGGCGGAAAGATTGCCAGAACCCAGCAGGTGGAGGCTCCGTTGGCCTGGAATGTGTCACTGCACTCAAGTCTGGGTGACAGAGTGAGACTTCAACACACACACACACACACACACAAAGAATCATAAAGAACAAAAAAAGCCCAAGA
>NW_007204661.1:0-755 GCF_000164805.1 Carlito syrichta | reverse complement strand
GGGCTAAAATGAGGTTAAAATATTATACCTTGATAATTAAGTTAATATTTACCTTCAGCTCAATGCCAGACATTTCGTTTCTTTAGTCAGATAGTAAGCACAAAAAGAACAATTTTATTATGATTTTGGTATGCTTCCTCCATCAAAAACTTAAGGTTATATGATTGCAAACATAGAGAATATAATGAAGAAACTTATACCCCTTTACTAATGAATATAGAAAAGGCCAAAATCACCTCAATTGCTATTTCTAACAATAGGCACCAAAGCAGTGTTCTGTTTTACTTGGTTTTCGCTACGACTTTGTCATGCCTGTGTACATCAGTGATATTGGTCTGTGGTATTCTTTGTTTTTACTTTGCGTGTGTCTGTCTTGTTTTGCTATCAGAGTAGTTCTGGGCTCATGTAGTCAGTTGGGAATTATTCCTGCCTCTTCGATTTTGGTGAAGAGTTTAAATGAAACTTATATTTGCTTTTCACCTGCTTGGACAAATTCAGCTGTGAAGCCATCAGGCCCTAGGCTCTTTTTTCCTCCCTCTCTCTGTTCTTCCTCTTTCTTTCTGCTTTGTTTTGTTTTGTTTTGTTTTTTGAGTTGGGCTCCCCATCTGTTGCAGGCTGAAGGGCAGGGCACTGACCATCCTTCTGCTTTGGATCCTCTGCTTTATTTTACACAAAACTATTTGCTGAGTCAAAGATTGAGTGAATGATGAGCCTTCACTCTTCAAGGGAATGTTGGTGCCCGCTGATTAGCTAAA
>NW_007204660.1:0-749 GCF_000164805.1 Carlito syrichta | reverse complement strand
TATCGAAAAGGCCAAAATCACCTCAATTGCTATTTCTAACAATAGGCACCAAAGCAGTGTTCTGTTTTACTTGGTTTTCGCTAAGACTTTGTCATGCCTGTGTACATCAGTGATATTGGTCTGTGGTATTCTTTGTTTTTACTTTGCGTGTGTCTGTCTTGTTTTGCTATCAGAGTAGTTCTGGGCTCATGTAGTCAGTTGGGAATTATTCCTGCCTCTTCGATTTTGGTGAAGAGTTTAAATGAAACTTATATTTGCTTTTCACCTGCTTGGACAAATTCAGCTGTGAAGCCATCAGGCCCTAGGCTCTTTTTTCCTCCCTCTCTCTGTTCTTCCTCTTTCTTTCTGCTTTGTTTTGTTTTGTTTTGTTTTTTGAGTTGGGCTCCCCATCTGTTGCAGGCTGAAGGGCAGGGCACTGACCATCCTTCTGCTTTGGATCCTCTGCTTAATTTTACACAAAACTATTTGCTGAGTCAAAGATTGAGTGAATGATGAGCCTTCACTCTTCAAGGGAATGTAGGTGCCCGCTGATTACCTAAAGAGGTTACCATTATGAAAATGGCTTAGGTAATCCTATGATCGCAAGACACAGAGTGAAGTAAACAGTAATGACGCCACTGGATGGAAATCAGAGGGAAAATCCAAATCGGTTTACTGAAAAGAACTAAAGAAGGCTTTTATTCTCAGTGAAGTGTTCTAATGCTTTCAAATATAACTTCCACATTACTTCCCATAATTTCAAAGAAGGA
>NW_007204659.1:0-808 GCF_000164805.1 Carlito syrichta | reverse complement strand
CGGTCACGGCGTGTAGATCGACTTTGGTATGGGAGCCGGAGGTTGGAGTCGACGTAGAGCCCGCCGGGAGAGTGGCTGGCGCCTCAGAGTCGACTGCGATCTGAGCGCGGGAACGTCCGGAAGGGACTTATCGCTTACCGTTTACGTCCCGTTGCGGAAGCGGAGGTCGGCGCGGCGATTGGGGCGGACGGAGCTTAACGGGAGTTCCGGGTACACGCGCTGCTGAAGACGTTGTGTGACTTCACGATCGCGGTCGCTACGGGCGACGGGATGTGCCTAGTCCTATGGGGTCTGAGGTGAGATTTCAATATTGCGAACGTGAGGTGGGGATGAGATACGGTGAACGCTTCTTTTACGGCGAGTATCGCTTTTTTGAATCTCTTGGGTCTCTCGGTGTGAGACACCGGGCCTGGTCCCACCTAGAGATGATTCTTCTTCTTTTTTTTTTTTAATGAGTTGGAGTCTCACTCTGTCACCCGGGCTGGAGGGCAGTGGTACACTCCTGGCCACCCCAGCCTTGACCTGCCGTGCTCTGGCGATCCTTTTGCCTCGGCCTTCCGAGTAGCTGGAACTACGGGCACGTGCTACCACGCCCGGCTATTTTTGATTTATTGTAGAGATGAGGTCTCGCCGGGTTCCCTGGGCGGGAGAACTACAGGCGTGCGCTACCGTGCCTGGCGTGTGTGTGTGTGTGTGTGTGTGTGTGTGTGTGTGTGTGTGTGTGGAGATAGGGTGTCGCCGAGGCGCCCGGGCGGGTCTCGAACCCGCGGGGTCGGGCGATTCGCTCACCTCACCCTTCCGGGGTGTG
>NW_007204658.1:2455-3822 GCF_000164805.1 Carlito syrichta | reverse complement strand
GAACACACACTGTTTCATTCAAATCTTTATCAGAAATCAGAGGCAAGCCTCATTTCTTGCCAAAGTATTCTCTGGTGGCTCATTCTTGGAGCAAATTCCATATAAGCAAGTCTGCTTACCCAGGTTTACCACTGATCAGTTAAAGAATTTTCCCTCCAGGTAACTCCTTTACTGAACTTTGAAAACTTTATCTGAAATAAATTCTAAAAAATAGAGATATCTGAGTGTACAACTTGCAATAAAATGAAAATAACATTGTTAACACAGCAAAGCATTAACAAAACTCAAGAGGATTAACTGTCAAAGTTGTTATGTGATTCCACCGTGTACTACAAATAATCGTATTCTGTGAATAAGTAGTAGATACTAGCTATCTTACCTAAAACTTAGCAGTGTCTCACCGTCCCACGCCTTAACTTCCACTTTTTGATTTAAAAAGTTTGAGTTGCCTGAAGTAAGTTTCAAAAAATGTCACAGAAGAGGTGCTTACTTCCAGATGACCATATTGGAAATTTTAATATGGCATTCTGTCCTAGGCATCCAATTTCTTTTGCATAGTACAACACATTCTATCTTCCATTTCATATCATCATACTTTTCCTTGCATTTATATGATGAAAGATAAGATATTTTTACATTTTGTTCTTCTAGTTCATGTTTGTTTTTAAGTTGGATTCTCACTCAGTCACCCAGACTGGAGTGCAGTGGCTGCTCCCGGTCACCGCAGCCTCCACCTGCTGGGCTCCGGCGATCCTTCTGCCTCAGCCTTCCAAGTAACTGGAACTACAGGTGCGCGCTACCACGCCCGGGTAGTATTTTTTTGATTTATTTTTGAGATGAGGTCTCACCAAATTGCCCGGGGGGGGGGGTCTGGAACCCGCGGGCTCAAGCAATTTACTCACCTCGGCCTCCCAAAGTGGGGGATTACAGGTTGAGCCACCAAGCCCGGCCTAGTTCATGTTTAATAGAGATTTACAACTTCTATTTACATTTACAAGTACCAAAATATGACCACATGAAACATGAAATAAAAGTGCTTTTTTTATGTTACTATTTGTTTCACAGGTAGTTTAAAAATCCAGTTATTTGGGCACTCCATATCTTTATTAGTTTTTGGCAATTTCAATTCATTATAGTTCTCTATACAAGATTAAAAATTTTCTATGTTTTAAATATCATTTACACCAAGAGCATGATGACAAGGTTATGTTTACACTTTTGTGGTAGGCAGAATAACTGTCCCCAATTGCAGTCTCTAAGGATGTCTGCACTCTAATCTCCAAGTTGGCAATGTGTTACCTTACATGGCAATAGAGGTTTTGCCAATGTAATTAACGATACTGAACTTGAGATGAAAAGGTTATCCC
>NW_007204658.1:0-781 GCF_000164805.1 Carlito syrichta | reverse complement strand
ACTGTGATCTCTCCCTCGTTTGCTTCCATGACCCACACAAAACTTACATCTGCTGTTGCTTTTTCTCTAATCTTGACCCTTTTTAGTCATAAACAAGAAAAAGAGCAAAGTTGTGTTTCCTCTAACTTTCAGGAAATCTTTCTTTTCAGGCTTCTCACTTGGCATAAGAGAAGTTACAGCACTAATCTGACTCAATACTGGAAATATAAGTGCCTTGTATGTTTTAGAAGAGGGTTCAGAGCGATGGATCAGATAACCCCCAACACCACGTAGTTGACAGAACACAAGTAGTGTGCCACTACCCTTAGAAAGGCCTGCTTACAAGGCTAGTCCCAGAGGGCATCTGGGAACTTGGGTTCTGAGTGCTCCCGTCATTTCCTAATTGTTCAATGTGGTGTACTGTGCCTAGAGTGTTTGTACAAATGTGTGGCTTGTGCTGAACATCTGCTTCTTTTCGGAGTGTGTGGAGCTTTGGTCCAGGTGTCAAAGGAAAAGGTGACTATGTGACCAGGCCCAATGAAAACCTTGGACATTGAATTTTTCAGTGTCCCTGAAACTTTGCAGTGATGAGTTCCTTCCCATTAACATTTTTCTTACATCATCACAATTTGACCCTGGAAGAATTCAGGGTATTCTGCGTAAGTCCAAGGGGAAAGAACTTTTGGAAACTTGAGCCTGGTTATCTTGAGATTTTGCTCCATGTGTCTCTTCTCTGTGCCTATTCTGCTTTTCATCCTCTTCCTGTAATAAATCATGAGTGTGGCTACATGCTGAGTTTGCA
>NW_007204657.1:2515-3461 GCF_000164805.1 Carlito syrichta | reverse complement strand
TACAGGTTGAGCCACCAAGCCCGGCCTAGTTCATGTTTAATAGAGATTTACAACTTCTATTTACATTTACAAGTACCAAAATATGACCACATGAAACATGAAATAAAAGTGCTTTTTTTATGTTACTATTTGTTTCACAGGTAGTTTAAAAATCCAGTTATTTGGGCACTCCATATCTTTATTAGTTTTTGGCAATTTCAATTCATTATAGTTCTCTATACAAGATTAAAAATTTTCTATGTTTTAAATATCATTTACACCAAGAGCATAATGACAAGGTTATGTTTACACTTTTGTGGTAGGCAGAATAACTGTCCCCAATTGCAGTCTCTAAGGATGTCTGCACTCTAATCTCCAAGTTGGCAATGTGTTACCTTACATGGCAATAGAGGTTTTGCCAATGTAATTAAGGATACTGAACTTGAGATGAAAAGGTTATCCCACACTTCCAAAAGAAGTCCATTCTATCCTATAAATCCTTAAAAGTAAAGAAGACTTCTTGGTTTTGGTGAGAGAATAGGATGTGAAAAAAAAGAGGAGCAGAGAAACACAACTGGAAACAGACTTTCCTTGTGCTGCTGGCTCTGAAGAAGAAGGAGGGGACCAGGAGCTAGGGAATAATGGCAGCCTCCAGAAACTGGAGAAAGGAAGAATGCAGGTGCTCTCCTAGACTCTCCAGAACAAAAATCAGCCCTGCCAACATTCCGATCTCACACCAATGAGGCCCATGGTTGGCGTCTGCCCTCCAGAACTGTATACTAATCAATTTATATCATTTAAGCTATGAATTTGTGGTGACTTGTTTGAGAAGCAATGGAAAACTAACATGGGCAACTCCTCGGGTCACCTCCCATTGTGGTAGCATTTCTGTCTTCTCAATAAATTCTGCTTTTTTTTTCTTTTCAAATCATGCTGTACCGGACAGCCCTTTATTTCAAAGCTATTG
>NW_007204657.1:0-1123 GCF_000164805.1 Carlito syrichta | reverse complement strand
TGGCATAAGAGAAGTTACAGCACTAATCTGACTCAATACTGGAAATATAAGTGCCTTGTATGTTTAGAAGAGGGTTCAGAGCGATGGATCAGATAACCCCCAACACCACGTAGTTGACAGAACACAAGTAGTGTGCCGCTACCCTTAGAAAGGCCTGCTTACAAGGCTAGTCCCAGAGGGCATCTGGGAACTTGGGTTCTGAGTGCTCCCGTCATTTCCTAATTGTTCAATGTGGTGTACTGTGCCTAGAGTGTTTGTACAAATGTGTGGCTTGTGCTGAACATCTGCTTCTTTTCGGAGTGTGTGGAGCTTTGGTCCAGGTGTCAAAGGAAAAGGTGACTATGTGACCAGGCCCAATGAAAACCTTGGACATTGAATTTTTCAGTGTCCCTGAAACTTTGCAGTGATGAGTTCCTTCCCATTAACATTTTTCTTACATCATCACAATTTGACCCTGGAAGAATTCAGGTATTTCTGCGTAAGTCCAAGGGGAAAGAACTTTTGGAAACTTGAGCCTGGTTATCTTGAGATTTTGCTCCATGTGTCTCTTCTCTGTGCCTATTCTGCTTTTCATCCTCTTCCTGTAATAAATCATGAGTGTGGCTACATGCTGAGTTTGCAATTCCTCTTAGTGAACTACTAGATCTGGGGCTAGTCTTGGGGGCCCTCAACCCAGACAGCTGTCAGCATTTGCACAAGGCTTGTCATAATTGCTATTAGTTATTTTCAGCTTTGCCAGTGAGATATGGTTATATGCCTTCATGGTTTAATTTACCTGATTTGAGTCATTTTATTGTCTAATCAATAAAGACATTTCATTTGACAGATATTGCACAATGGACAGTTAATCATTTAAGTTTGCAGAACTTTGTGCTTATATATAATTCTTAAATTTGGAATAATATGATCCGATCATACTTAGGAGAATGGTAAATATTCACTTTCTTTATGCCAAAATAGTTATGAGAGCAGAGAAAAAGTCTCAGGAGTCATCACCTGTTTGGGCTGGCATATTTAGTAACAGCAGCCAATGCAGTTATGTCTGCAGAGAATGGTGAGGTTCTCTGCCCCTATTTCCTTCAAGGCTGCTCATAGGTCTCTGCTGAATCCACCCCAAGGATCG
>NW_007204656.1:0-768 GCF_000164805.1 Carlito syrichta | reverse complement strand
CATGTCTCTAGGACTTGGAAGCCCAGAGGGGGCTGAGATTTTTTTTTTTTAGTCGGAGTCTCCCTTTGTCACCCAGGCTGGAGGGCAAGGGCATGTTCACGGCCACTGCAGCCTCAACTTGCTGGGCTTAGGCGATCCTTCTGCCTCAGCCTTCCAAGTAGCCAGAACCATAGGTTTGCACTGCTACGCCTGGCTAATTTTTTGATTTATTGTAAAGAGGAGGTCTCGCCAAGTTGCCCCAGGTGGTCTTAAACTCCTGGGCTTAGGCAATTCTCTTGCTTTGGCCTTCCAAAGTGCTGGGTTTATAGACTTGAGCCACCACACCTGACGGGACTGAGATATTATCAGAGGGGAGATCTCGGAGCTGGGTGATCTTGCTGTAGGGCTTCACCAGGCAATGGAGATGTGAGCACAGCCTTTCAGCCTGGTGTTGGGGTTTCATTCTCCATGCTCTGGGGAGTGTTAAGGGCCAGGGAGCTGGGATGTGGACAATGTCACATCCTGGGACAGGATATACCAAGGATTGGCACATAGACTTGGAGGACATCTCCCAGGGGAGCCTGAAAGATGTTCTCAGATATAAGGTTAATTTGGTAGTTTGCAACTTCTCACAAGGGGTGCGGAGCCTCATGCCTGTAATTCCAGCACTTTGGGAGGGCGTAGGCAGGAGGATTGCTTTAGGCCAGCCTGGGCAACATAGCGAGACCCCATCTCTACAAAAAATAAAATAAAATAGCCGAACATGGTTAGACTGAGGCAGAAGGGTCA
>NW_007204655.1:0-772 GCF_000164805.1 Carlito syrichta | reverse complement strand
GGCTTAGGCGATCCTTCTGCCTCAGCCTTCCAGTAGCCAGAACCATAGGTTTGCACTGCTACGCCTGGCTAATTTTTTGATTTATTGTAAAGAGGAGGTCTCGCCAAGTTGCCCCAGGTGGTCTTAAACTCCTGGGCTTAGGCAATTCTCTTGCTTTGGCCTTCCAAAGTGCTGTGTTTATAGACTTGAGCCACCACACCTGACGGGACTGAGATATTATCAGAGGGGAGATCTCGGAGCTGGGTGATCTTGCTGTAGGGCTTCACCAGGCAATGGAGATGTGAGCACAGCCTTTCAGCCTGGTGTTGGGGTTTCATTCTCCATGCTCTGGGGAGTGTTAAGGGCCAGGGAGCTGGGATGTGGACAATGTCACATCCTGGGACAGGATATACCAAGGATTGGCACATAGACTTGGAGGACATCTCCCAGGGGAGCCTGAAAGATGTTCTCAGATATAAGGTTAATTTGGTAGTTTGCAACTTCTCACAAGGGGTGCGGAGCCTCATGCCTGTAATTCCAGCACTTTGGGAGGGCGTAGGCAGGAGGATTGCTTTAGGCCAGCCTGGGCAACATAGCGAGACCCCATCTCTACAAAAAATAAAATAAAATAGCCGAACATGGTTAGACTGAGGCAGAAGGGTCACTTGAGCCTGGGAGTTTGAGACTGCAGTGAGCTACCATTGTGTCATTGTATTCCAGCCTGGGTGACAGAGTGATCCCCGTCTCTTTCAGTTATTTTTATTTTTATTTTTTGACACAGACAGCCTTTTTT
>NW_007204654.1:0-812 GCF_000164805.1 Carlito syrichta | reverse complement strand
AGCAAACACAAACTGTTTGAAGGCATTTAGAGGCAGTGATTTATTGCAATCAACATTCTTCTTATCATCAGTTGTAAAACACAGCAAGTCAAATTATCCCATCAAGTTTTTTTGGTAAATAACATTTTTTTCTTTCTAACAACCTCATTAGACCTCGTTACTACCATAATTTCTCCAGACAGAAATTCACAATTTTATCTGCACATGCAGAGTTCCCAAATAGCACACATCTGTATTCAAAATGACTGTAAAGAGTGACCACCCTCCATGTAGAAACTGGTCAGTGTGCTAGATCAGCAAAGGAAATTCAGACTCTGAGAAAGTTGTGAATGAGTAGATTTCTTTGACTACTTAGCTTGGTGGAGAAGGTCACAGATAAAAGTTTTCTGTGACTAGATTTTATTTTTGCCTAATCACTGCAAAATGTACTTTGCGCTTTTCTAATCATTTTTGGTTGTACTGGAGAAGAAGACGTTTCAGCGTGGACTCTACTGGGAATTCTTTCTGAAGGGACACCTTGTAAATCTCTCATTCTGGCAGCCAGGACAAAATGTGACTGATCTTTTTCCATAGTGTGAGATCTGAAAGGTGGCAGGACCTCTCTCAGAGAAGTAGGCTTTCCTTCAAAACTACAAGAAAAGTTAAAACAAAACCCATCAGGCTCTCTCTGTCTCTCTGCTCCTGCATGGTTGGTGGGGATTGATTCCTGCACCTCCTTTGGGGAGTGAGGGTTCTTGGGGGCACCAGGGCAGTGAGTTATCCTGTGGGGAGCAACATAAGAGGGGGCTATCTCCCCAGGACCCCACATGACC
>NW_007204653.1:0-825 GCF_000164805.1 Carlito syrichta | reverse complement strand
CAGAGTGAGACTCCAACTCAAAGTAAGAAAAAAAAGAACCACATGATCATGTCATTAGATACAGAAAAAGCTTTTTATAAAATTCAGCATCCCCCCATGATAAAAATCCTTGAACACCTAGGCACAGATGGAACACACCTTAAAATAGAGCCATCTAGGATATAAACCCACAACTAACATATTGCTAAACAGACAGAAATTGGAAGTGTTTCCCCTGAGAACTGAAACAAGGCAAGACTGTGCACTTTCACCCATCCTGTTCAACATAGTGTTGGGAGTTCTAGCTAGAGCAATTAGTCAAGAGAAAGAAATCAGGGTTATCCAAATAGGAAAAGAGGAAGTTGTTATCTCTCTTTGCTAACAATATGATCCTCTACCTCAAAAATCTATGAGAATCTGTCAAAAACCTCCTTGCACTGATAAAGGTCTTTAGCAGTCTCTGGGTACAAAATCAATGTGCAAAAGATTCTTGTATTCATATAAACCAACGACAAACAGGCAGAGAACCAAATAAAAGGCACAATCCCATTCATAGTCACTACCAAAAAAAAAAAAGAAAAGAAATACTTGAACATCTTCCTAATCAAAGAAGTGAAAGACTTTTACAATGAAAACTACAAAACACTACTCAGAGAAAACCAAGAAGACACAAACAAATGGAAAAATATTCCATGTTTATGAATAGGAATAATCAATATTGTTAAGATGATTGTTAAGATTCCATGTTTATGAATAGGAAGAATCAATATTGTTAAGATCAATATTGTTAGATGGCAATCTACAGATTCAATGTAATACCCACTAATTACCAACGTCATTTTTCTA
>NW_007204652.1:0-1120 GCF_000164805.1 Carlito syrichta | reverse complement strand
GTCAGTCCTGACTCACAGCTTCAGAGCAAGAGAACTCCAATGCCTATGAAGAAAGGTTATTCTTTTTTTTTCTTTTCTAAAATTTTGGGTTAGTGGAAATTTTGGGTATAACTACTATAATCATTGATGTGCAAGTTAACTTGTTATAACAATTCCCTTAGTAATTAACTTTAGCTCACAAACTCTACCAGATGAAGCGTTTAAGTAGAAAATGAACAGTAAGTTGGACAAGGCCTTAAACCAGGTTAATTCTATATAAGGAGACTTTTCATAGCTATGTGATAACAAAGTCTATTAAAATATTTTATCTTCTAGTAAATATTACTATTATAATTGGCTTAAAATTTTAGATACCGTTTTGCAATTTTAGTTGTATCTTATTATTAAACCAGATCTATTTACAAAACATAGTAGGTAAATATAGTCTTAATAAAATATTAGTCGGGGCTCGGTGGTTCAGCCTATAATCCCAGGGCTTTGGGAAGCCAAGGTGAGAGGATTGCTTGAGCCCACAGGTTCAAGACCCACCCGGGCAACTTGGTGAGACCTCATCTCTAAAATAAATCAAAATAGCTGGGCGTGGTGGTGTGCGCCTGTAGTTCTGGCTACTTGGGAGTCTGAGGTGAAAGGCTCACCGGAGCCCAGCAGGTCGAGGCTGCGGTGGCTGGGAGGGTGCCACTGCACTCCAGTCTGGGCAACAGAGTGAGACTCCAGCTCAAAAAAATAAAATAAGAAATAAAATGAAATAAAATATTAGAGTTACTTTATCAAAAGATATATTCATAGCATGACTTAGAGATCTCAGAAACATGAGATACACTTCATCCATGAAATTATTAGCTTAATTCTAGCATTTTCTCTGATATATATAATTCCTTTCTTTACGTTAATTCAATGCAGTGAACCCTTTATTCAAAAATAAGAAAGAAGGCCTCAATCTGCTTAAAAGTGAATTTATTATTTTCTGATTTTCTATTACTCCTTTTTATTCCGGTATATCCCCAAACTTTTTTTTTTTTTTGAGTTGGAGTCTCACTCTGTTGCCCAGGCTGGAGTGCAATGAGATGCTCATGGACACTGAAGCCTCGACCTGCTGGGTTTAGGAAATCCTTCTGCCTCA
>NW_007204651.1:0-686 GCF_000164805.1 Carlito syrichta | reverse complement strand
AAGAAGGCCTCAATCTGCTTAAAAGTGAATTTATTATTTTCTGATTTTCTATTACTCCTTTTTATTCAGGTATATCCCCAAAGTTTTTTTTTTTTTTGAGTTGGAGTCTCACTCTGTTGCCCAGGCTGGAGTGCAATGAGATGCTCATGGTCACTGTAGCCTCTACCTGCTGGGTTTAGGAAATCCTTCTGCCTCAGCCTTTCAAGTAGCTTAAACTATAGATGCACACCACCACACCCTGCTAATTTTTTGATTTATTGTAGAGATAAGGTCTCACCAAGTTGTTCAGTCTGGTTTTGAACCCCCAGGCTCAGGCAATCCTCTCACCTCGGCATCCCAAAATGCTGGGATTAGAGGTTGAGCCTCTGCACCAGGCTTTTAATAGTAGCTGTATGACAAATGTGTGGGAAAACAAAGATGGATTAGATATTGTGCCTGCCCTCAAGGGGGTGAAATAGGTGAATGAGGGGATTGAGTGTGGATTGTGCTGTGACAGAAGTGTCTGTAGGGACAGTGTAAATACCAAAGGAAGAAAGAGTGATGTCTCTCTTGACATTAACAGATTTTACTAAGAAGATGATGCTGGATGCCAGTTTTGAGAAGTAATAAAGATTTTGAGTGGTCAGCTTAAAGTTAATTCCCAGAAATTCACCCTTTTGTGATGAAATGCTCTATTGTTGGTCTTG
>NW_007204650.1:0-784 GCF_000164805.1 Carlito syrichta | reverse complement strand
GGACAACAGTTTCAGGAAGATATATGCACAATATTAACATAGGTAAATTATAAAAGGGCACATGTCAGCATTCAATCTCAAGATGATTATTTCTATAGATACAAATATGTAGTGAACACATAATTTCTGAATGGAAAAGATGCATAGAAACTTCAAATGATTATTACTTTTGATGATAAAGAATGATGGTGAGACCAGAACAATGATTTAAAGCTCAAAATATATATCTTAGAATACATTTCATTTCCTTGCATAAAAGAGAGGAGTGGGGTAAGAAAGATGGAAAGACAGGGATAGGAATAGAACAAAGGATGTACTGTGTAAGCTGTTTAAGCCTACCACAAAATGCTGGGAAGGTGGCCATGCTTTGTCTCTTTCAAACTTCTGAAGAGTTCTGATGTAGAAATTGGATGAGAAGTCTTCTATCCATGGTAGACATCCACATCAATTTTTTAAATTGTCCACGTGCACAAAACACATTGAAAAACATTCATTTATATTATTTTTATGTATTGTAATTTTGTCTATATTTAAGAAATATTTTGCCGGAAAATAGAAAGATGTTAGCATTCTAAATAATGGTAGCTACAATAAAAAGAAAAAAGTAGCATACAATTGTTAAATATAATGAGATGGAGTCAGATAAGTGATAAAAACTTTCTCTGTGAATTCAATGGAGAAACACTTAAACTCTGAGATTTATTTTTTCTTAAAAAACCAAAGTAACAAACTTCCCCTTCAAGCCAATAACATCATCCACTTTTCTGCATAAGATGGGCACAGG
>NW_007204649.1:0-1230 GCF_000164805.1 Carlito syrichta | reverse complement strand
ATGCAGGAACGTTTAAATACTACTAAGTTAACTGTTAATGGAATGAGTACTAAAATGATGGCTAAACTGTGAACATTGGTAACTTCCTTCAAACAAATCGATTCTTTTAGGAAAAGCATTTAGGTAAAACACTACAAGACTTGGAAGGAATACTGAATACAGGTCACTGATTGATTAACTCAAACTATTAGTCAAAGGTGTTGAATTGCCAAAGGCATCCCAATTCTGAGATATCATTCCCAAGTCAAACTTTAAGATGCATTCTTTCTATCAGTCCTTCCCTTCTCCCCTCCTTTTTTCCTCAATGTGTGGCATACATCCTGATTTTAATAAAGTAAACTTTTTGTGCCTCAATTTAAGAGTTGAAGGAGAGCTAGTAATAACAGTATAGTGATTATTTGCTATTATCTGATCTTTCCATTTTTAAGTGAGGGCCCAACAGTAATGCAAGCTTAAGAAAATTGCACCAATAAAAAAAAACTGCAAATTTGGAAACTATATCTTTATGAATAAATTATTGATTTGCATTGAGAAACAACCGCTATAAGACCCCAAATGCCTGAGAATTCTGTTCCCTGCCAAATCAATCTCTTCACTTTGGCCACCATGATATCAAGGCACAATGAATTTCAGTCTCTATTTCTCAAAATGTTCAAGGTATCATCATTGCTAAACAAACAAACAAAAATGTTTACGAGTTACTAGTTTTTGTTTTTTTGAGTGGAAGTCTCATTGTGTTGCCCAGGCTGGAGTGCAGTGGCACACTCACAACTACCACAGGCTTCACTTTACCGTATGGTTGGCAGTTTTAGAATGGATTAGTACTTTTTAGCTATTTAGACACATTTCAAAGTAATTTATGTATAAAATTATGGACTTTTAAGTGAAGAATTTTTGGCACAACAATGTTAAGTAATTATTCCAAAGTAATATGGTAAAACTATAATTTAATTCCGAGTGGGCTAAAGAGTTTATACATAATAACTTCAGATATTATTTATCAATTATGAAAAGTTCTATTCCTGGCTTAATAAGCATTATTTAATTATAATAAAGGTTAAATTGTATCAGTTGTTTTTAATCAGCTACTTAAAATATTACATGACTTTCCCCTGTAAAGCTCCTAATGTGGGAAAATACAGATTTTTGAAAAATTAAAATATACTAACATTTGTAATGTAAAACCAGTTTTTTAATGATTTTTTTGTTTTTAATAAACTTTACTGATTT
>NW_007204648.1:0-1087 GCF_000164805.1 Carlito syrichta | reverse complement strand
CAATAAAAAAAAACTGCAAATTTGGAAACTATATCTTTATGAATAAATTATTGATTTGCATTGAGAAACAACCGCTATAAGACCCCAAATGCCTGAGAATTCTGTTCCCTGCCAAATCAATCTCTTCACTTTGGCCACCATGATATCAAGGCACAATGAATTTCAGTCTCTATTTCTCAAAATGTTCAAGGTATCATCATTGCTAAACAAACAAACAAAAATGTTTACGAGTTACTAGTTTTTGTTTTTTTGAGTGGAAGTCTCATTGTGTTGCCCAGGCTGGAGTGCAGTGGCACACTCACAACTACCACAGGCTTCACTTTACCGTATGGTTGGCAGTTTTAGAATGGATTAGTACTTTTTAGCTATTTAGACACATTTCAAAGTAATTTATGTATAAAATTATGGACTTTTAAGTGAAGAATTTTTGGCACAACAATGTTAAGTAATTATTCCAAAGTAATATGGTAAAACTATAATTTAATTCCGAGTGGGCTAAAGAGTTTATACATAATAACTTCAGATATTATTTATCAATTATGAAAAGTTCTATTCCTGGCTTAATAAGCATTATTTAATTATAATAAAGGTTAAATTGTATCAGTTGTTTTTAATCAGCTACTTAAAATATTACATGACTTTCCCCTGTAAAGCTCCTAATGTGGGAAAATACAGATTTTTGAAAAATTAAAATATACTAACATTTGTAATGTAAAACCAGTTTTTTAATGATTTTTTGTTTTTAATAAACTTTGCTGATTTCAGAACACATTATTTGAAAAATCCTTACCTCATTAACAAGGGTAACTGCATAATCAACGTTTGTATGCCTAAACCTGAATTGTACCCTACATATTTATAATACAAAAGAGAAAGAAAAATCTTAACTATGGTGTATATTGTCACTGATTTGTTATCTATTACAAAAATTTGTTATCATTGCTTTATTACTATAAGATTAGTCTATAATGCTTCTTCCTTATACTGCCCATTTCTGGTTTTGTTGTCAAAATTACATAACTTGCCTAACTCTAGGAGTTTTCTAAATTTTTTAGTACTAATATAGGCTGTATAAGATAGGGAACAT
>NW_007204647.1:0-2032 GCF_000164805.1 Carlito syrichta | reverse complement strand
GTTAGTAAAATTGGATTGAACTTAGAGTTAACTTGGAAAGTTTTTTAATCAGGACTTTAGAACTTTAGAGTATAATATGAATGATTTATTGAACATTGTGGAGAACATTTTGAACAATCTGTATTGAAATTGTGCACCTGTGATTCATACATCATGGAATTGTAATTGTTCACTGGGAACCTGAAAGTCTCGTGACGGTACATGATTTGTAAAGCGTGTTACACATCAATGAACTTGTACGCCCCCAGCAAGTAATTGTCACACTGCTGGAGATTATAGAAAATGGTATATAAGTTGGAAAAGGTTTGAATAAAATTGGCTTCAGTCTTGGCCAGACTGTTCCCAGAAGAGCTGCCTCCGTGTGGTTTCTTCTCTCCGTTCTGATTCACCGGTGCGGTCCTAACCCCCCCCCGGTCAGTGCAGGTCACCGACACTCACTCTTTCCCCTTGATTTGTGTTCCTTTCCATAGAGGGCCTTTGCGTACGAGCGTGAAACCTCCGTGTTTCACGGAGAGAAATCTGCAAGACATAGTGCCGCAATGAGTGACACAAGTGCTCCACAGTCACGAGCAGGAGAGCATTATGTGTGGATGGGGAGAATTCTAAGTTGTTTTTCCTTATGGCGTTTAAACCTAATAAGGACTACCAAGGCTGTGCCGTTTTCATTGCTGAGTAAGCACGGAGAGCCTCTGTTACACTGGGGGTGAAGCTGGGTCTTCCTGGGGACACGCTATTGAAGCCTGCGCTGCACTGCACTTCATTGGCAGTCTGTATACACTGGCTTTGTGCGTGCTCTCCTCCCTGATTCTCAGAGCTCTCCTGTATATGCACTATACTAGGCGGGGAGCATTTGGTGACCAGAGTGCAACTTCAGCTGCTGCACTGACTGGATCCAGATCTCCACAGCCATGGGTAGCCAAGCATGCTTCATTCAGCGGAGAATGCTGAAAAGTTTTCTCTTTTGACACGGGCGTCTCACACGGAATACAATGGCTCTGCGGGGTCATTTGCCAACGAGGCCCGAGAGCCATTGTTTGCTTTCCGGAAAACAACAGTCTTCCATGGGAGACATTCCTCCAAACGGCACGTCACTGAATGGGGGGGCAACAAGTATTATAGTGGCTTGGTCTTTGGCGTGACGCCTGATTCTCCCTGTTTTTCAGCGTGTATTATCCTACATTGAATGCAAAGGCCTAGCAGAGCTGTATCCAACGTTTCCTGTATACAAAGTGCACAACTCCATGGTGCCACACTGAGCGACATGACCGGTTCGCTGTCATCTTTGGGAAAGCATGATTTGTTCACCTACTGAATTCTAAAGTGTTTTTGATTTGAACTGTCCGTCTCCTATCCAAAGCCATTGCTCTTCCGTTGGCATTTACGAGGAAGAGCTGACAGGCTTGGCTTGCTGGCTGTGAGTGTGCATCAGCTTGGGGAATGCTGTGTCAAATGTTTACTGCATTGTGATGTATTTTCCAGTAGTTTGATTCTTGTGTGCTGTACGGTGTAATACACGATTCTCAAGGTACGGCTTGAATGAGCATAGCCGAGCATGTTATGTCGATACTTCACATGTAGGAATGAGCATGTCAATGGTGTCAGACTGAGTGAAATGAGTGCTACACACTCACTTGTAGAAAAGCAGTGCTTGCCTTCTGTTTGAGCCCTGAAACGTTTTACCCCTTGGCGTTTCTCTAGGCTAGGAAATGCAGTCACTCTCGCGTTGGCCTTGCTGAATAAGCGTAGACGGCCTCTGTGAGGCTTGTTGTGCATGTGCATCTTCCCGGGGAAGGAGCTTTTCAAAATGTGCAGCGCTCTTTAGGGGCTATCTATGTTATTCTCACTTGGTGCATGCTGCAACACATGAGTCTGAGTCTCGCGGTTTTCTTCTCATTTGGACTTCGGCTGTGCAGAGCGCCTCTGTTTGAACTAAGAGTTCTCTCATGGGACACGCTTTGCCCATGTGCAGCTCTATGCTGCCACCCAGGGGGCGATGGGAACCCCACAGTGGAGCAAGAAGGCATTACTTGGA
>NW_007204646.1:0-962 GCF_000164805.1 Carlito syrichta | reverse complement strand
AAACTATAGTCACTTTAGGATGGAGAAAAATACTTTGGTTGCCAAGGGACAGGGGATTGGAGGAGTGAGATACAAATATTAATGTAGAGAGATCCGGTGATGAATCAGTTCTGAATCTTGGCTGTGGTAGTGCCCTAATCAAATGTACACATGTGACAAAATTGCACAGGACTACACACACACACGTAACTTAAATGGTGAAAAAATTGAATAAGTTCTGTAGTCTAGTTAGCCCTACTACACTCATGTCAGTTTCCTGGCTTTGGTACTGACCTACAGTTGGTCAGGTAAAATGCTACCATTAAGGGAAGCTGGGTGAAGGATACACAGGACTGTAAGTACAAATGATCCCTAACTTAAAATTGTCCATCATAACAATTCTCCAACTTTACCATGGTGCAAAAGTGACAGGCACTTAGTGAAACCATACTTCAAGTACTCATACGACATCTTGATTTTTATCTTTAGTATTCAATAAATTACATGAAATAGCTCTTCACCATGAAGCAGGTCTTGTGTTAGATGATTTTGCCCAACTGTCATTTAGTGAGCACATTGCAGGTAAGGTTGCTCAGTTCTGAGGTTCAGCAGCAGGTGTAGCAAATACAGTTTAAATTTACAGCATTTTCAGTTTAAGATGGATTTATCAGGATGTTGAAGAGCATCTAACTTTTTTCTAACTTCCTGAGTCCATAGAATTATTTAAAAATTTTAAAAAGTTTATTTTTAAAAATAGGTGCATACTAAAAAGAGTATCCTGACGCCACTTGTTATTTGTTTGACATGTTAGCGATAGCCATCATGGCCAGTTTGAAGGGGTATCTCACTCTTGAGTGGGCCCTAAGCATTGGGCACTCCAGCATAAAGAGAAGAACTAATGTCGACACAACTAACAGGGAGAGAGAGGGCAGGGGAATAAGGGGCACGCAGCCACTCATGGGAGTCCAGGTCCAGTGATGGGT
>NW_007204645.1:3172-4154 GCF_000164805.1 Carlito syrichta | reverse complement strand
ATGCTGCCTATTGCTCCTTTGACAAGGAGTAAGAATCTCCTGTGGACAGGAGCAAATTTTCATGTGCTTTATCTAGATTCAGGAGAATAAAACCTTTCTCCCTCATTGACATTCTCTCTGTGTTTTCAGTCACGGAGACTGATTACTATACAGCAAATTCTGAGCCAGTTCCATAATAATTTTGTTGCCTAGCAACTTGGGGTGATTGTGAAGTAGCATAAAAATGAAAGCAAATAAAATTAGAAAGTTTTCTCTGAACCAAATTACACACAGTTCAGAAGGGCATATTTATCTTTCCTTGGTATTTGTTTTAATTCTGATTTAGAAAATTTCTAATGGTTTGACAATTCTATTATTTGGCCTCTAGGCATGCACTGATTTTTTTTTAAAGTATAAGTTAATTCCAGTTAGCTTTCTTCTTATGCTGTGAAAAAAAATGTTCCCCTTGTGAAAAAGAATGACAAAACCTATCAACTTCTTTGAGTTTAGGGCTAATAGTGTAATAGGGAGTAGAAGACTCAAAACCCTGCCCTGAATCTGCTACCAACTCAGTAGGGGACAAGAAAGCATGACTCTCCTTTTTCCACTCAGTCATTCACACACCAGCATTCACTGATTGGCATGATGATAAAAGGAAATCATATTCTAGCAGCCAAAAGAGTAAATGCCCTTCCTGAGTCCCTTTAAAAGGACTTGGCCCAGGATACAATGTCTAGCACACAGCAGGCACTTGGCAAATCAAGATTTACCTGGAAAATGCTAGTTTTCACTTATCTTCACATCTCTCAGGCTGGAAGAATGATGGGAACTTGAGAGTCTTCACCCTTCAGTTTTGATAACAGAAGCCAACATATTCTGAACGAAAAGAACTTCAGCCCTAAATGATCTGAATTATTAAAAAGACTCTGAAGGTTTCCTGATGCCAGTGTTAGCACTCAGATGGCAAAAAAATAAAGTATGGATGGGGGAGGGCAGGACTGTA
>NW_007204645.1:0-1276 GCF_000164805.1 Carlito syrichta | reverse complement strand
AAATTTACAGCATTTTCAGTTAAGATGGATTATCAGGATGTGAAGAGCATCTAACTTTTTTCTAACTTCCTGAGTCCATAGAATTATTTAAAAATTTTAAAAAGTTTATTTTAAAAATAGGTGCATACTAAAAAGAGTATCCTGACGCCACTTGTTATTTGTTTGACATGTTAGCGATAGCCATCATGGCCAGTTTGAAGGGGTATCTCACTCTTGAGTGGGCCCTAAGCATTGGGCACTCCAGCATAAAGAGAAGAACTAATGTCGACACAACTAACAGGGAGAGAGAGGGCAGGGGAATAAGGGGCACGCAGCCACTCATGGGAGTCCAGGTCCAGTGATGGGTAGAGCGGGTATGCTCAAAGTCCAAATCTCACCTGCAAAGGTGTATGTGTCGGGAGGAGAGAGAGGCCAGAACGGAGTCAAGTAACAACCAAGGTGCTCCTGTGGCCTGCCGGTAAACATCAGTGTGATTTTGGGCAAATCTCAGCTTTTCTCATCTGTGGAAATGACAGGCCTTTTCCATAGGCTTCTAATTGGATGTGTGAACTTTAGTGAAATCCAGTACACGTTTGGGACACGGTGGATATTGAAAAAACATTAGTTTTCTTGCCTCTTTGACCTCGATTGAGTACACGACAGTGAGACAGATGGACACAAGATCCACAGACCCACAGTGAAGTTTTAAGATGCTGCATCTGAGCTACACTCCAGTACTAGTGACTAGAGAGAATATGGGCATCCGAGAATGCAGGCCTTCCATCCCTAGTCAAACGGTAGCATTGGGGCTCTACACATTAATCTTATGGCGGAAACTCTTTCCTGCAAAATTTATTCCCAATTTTTAAAAAGTAACTTTAATTTACAGTCCTTTTAAATCTACAGGAAAACTATAATAACAGCATACAGAGTTCCCACAGACCCCATCACCAGCTTCCATCATTATTAATGTCTTACATGAGTACAGTACATCTGTCATAATTATTGAATCCATATTGGTACATTATTATTATTAACTAAAGCCCAACCTGTATTCAAGTTTCCTCAGTTTTTTCCTAATGTCCCTTTTCCATTCCAGGAGTCCATCCAAGATCTAAATTACACTCAGCCATCTTGTTTCCTCCGCATCCCCTTTGGCTGTGACCATTTCTCAGACTTCTGTTGTTTTGGATGACCTTGACCCTTTTGACCTTTCTGAGGAGTGCTGCTCATGACTTCTGTGGAAGGTCCCTCAATGGAGATTTTCTGGTGATTCATTCATCATTGAACTGGGTTT
>NW_007204644.1:0-678 GCF_000164805.1 Carlito syrichta | reverse complement strand
TCATCCCTGAATACAGTGGGTCCAGAGAAACACCTGGAACCCTGTGACCAGGCAGAGACCTGGTGACTCACACACCCAGCTCTGCCTAACCTCCAACTTGGGAAGCTAAGACTCGCATGGTTGTGTAAGGGAACGGTATATCTTAAAGAGGTGCTGAACAGCCACTCTCAGTTCTTGGTTTCAGGAACTCCGGGCTCCCTCCCCCACCCCAAGTCACCAGTGGCACAGCATATGCCCACCCCAAGTCACCAGTGACACAGCTGTATTGCTGATTCCCAGTGCCTGATGCCAGATACACAACACCATAGCCTGTCATAGTGTATCACCCATGGACCTGGATGAGTGGAGAGAAAGGACAGGTGGAAAAAAAGGATCAGTGATAGAGGAGCTGCCCACTGCAGTCATTTTCCAGGCAGAGATTCACATTTCCCTGTCCATCTATGAGCAGCCGCCACCTTGGTTTCTTTATAAGGTAACCTCACCAAACAGGAGGTAGAAGGCCCTCCCCTACACTTTATCAGACACAGACAATTTAGTCCTATGGCAGGCCTCTCAGGCAGCAAGCCAAGGGAACCAATCCAAGCTTTGAGTAAACCTATCTGCCTGCAGTGAGAACAAAGAGGAGAGACAAGAGATCAGAGCTTAAGAGATTTCAGACACTCAGGAAAGACTCCAGAG
>NW_007204643.1:0-816 GCF_000164805.1 Carlito syrichta | reverse complement strand
TTATGGTTTACGAATGTTAAACCAGCCTTGCATGCCAGGAATGAAGCTACTGGTCATGGTGGATGATTTTTGAGATGTATTGCTGAATCCGGTTTGCTAGGATTTTGTTGAGAATTTTAGCATCTATGTTCATCTAAGATATTGGCCTGTAGTTCTCTTTCTTTGTTGGATCTTTACCTGGCTTGGGTATTAATGTGATGTTGGCTTCATAAAATGATTTGGGGAGAGTTCCATCTTTTTCAATTGCCTGGAATACCTTCAGTAGGATTGGTATCAGCTCCTCCTTAAATGTCTTGTAGAATTCTGCTGGAAAGCCATCAGGACCAGGGCTTTTTTTTTGTAGGAAGCTTTCTTATTTTGTAGTCAATTTCTTTGATTGTTATTGGTCTATTTAGGGTCTCAATTTCTTCTTGTTCCAACCTAGGTAGGTTGTGTGATGTCAGAAAATCCTCCATTTCCTTATGGTTTTCAAGTTTGTTTCCATACAAGTGTACATAGTAGTCTCTAATGATCTTTTGTATTTCTTCAGGGTCGGATGTGACTTCATCTTTTGTGTTTCTGATTATGCTTATTTGGTTTTTTTCTCGTTTTTTCTTGGTCAGTCTAGCTAGGGGACCATCAATCTTGTTTACCCTTTCGAAGAACCAGCTTTTTGTTTCATTGATTTTTTTGTATTATCTTTTTGTCTTCTATGTCCTGGATTTGGGCTTTTATTTTGGTGATCTGGATTCTTCTGCTGAAATTAGGGTTTTTGTGGTCTTGCTTTTCCAGCTTCTTTAGGTGGCTTGTTAGGTTGTGAATTTCTATTCCTTCCAT
>NW_007204642.1:0-679 GCF_000164805.1 Carlito syrichta | reverse complement strand
GGGTGATAATGTATGAGTGGACCCAACTACCACAGACCATGGGTACCATGAATGGGGAGGGATCAGGGATTTTCTAAAGTCAAGAAAAGGCTAGAGGTACCATAGTTTCACCAAAGCGTGTAGTGAGTTAGATTCCTTAAAGAACTCTCAGGTACAAGCCAGGCAGGGTGGCTCACGCCTGTAATCCCAGCACTTTGGGAAGTGGAGGTGAGAGGATTGCCTGAGCTCAGGGGTTTGAGACCAGCCTGTGCAACTTGGTGAAACCTCGTCTCTACAATAAACTAAAAAATTAGCCAGGTGTCATGGCGTATGCCTATAGTTCCAGCTACTTGGAAGGCTGAGGCGGAAGGATCACCTGAGTACAGAAGGTGGAGTTTATGGTGACTGTGAACATGTCACTGTACTTCAGCCTGGGTGACAAAGTGAGACTCCGACTTAAAAAAAAGAAAGAACTCTCAGGTACAGTACCTCATTTAATCCTCGCAACAACTGGATGAGATGCCAGGCAAGCATCTCTTATTGCTGTTTTATATATTACAAAAATGAGGCCTGAAAAATTTAAGGGACTTTCATTTAATGCCCAAGACTGATTCAACAGAGCATGAACAAGAACCCCAAACACACTGTCCCCCAGACATCCCAAAGTCCACAACCTAAAATATTTATCATAAGCTACTAC
>NW_007204641.1:0-1462 GCF_000164805.1 Carlito syrichta | reverse complement strand
ACAACTGGATGAGATGCCAGGCAAGCATCTCTTATTGCTGTTTTATATATTACAAAAATGAGGCCTGAAAAATTTAAGGGACTTTCATTTAATGCCCAAGACTGATTCAACAGAGCATGAACAAGAACTCCAAACACACTGTCCCCCAGACATCCCAAAGTCCACAACCTAAAATATTTATCATAAGCTACTACAGTGTTGCTAATCCACAGCTTACATTCTTCTCCAAGATAAGAAATCCAGACATGTTATGGCCCCATCTCTTCTTTAATTTCCAACCGAGGAAATTACTTCTGCACTTAAAAATTACTCTGCCCCAGTCAGTCTCTTTGGTCCAATATTCCCTCCATCTCTTGGGCTCACTCTTTGTTCATATCCTCTGTAGTGTCCAGCAGTTGCCAACAGACACAGGCAGTTAAAATGCAGAGACAAGAAGGACCAGAAACTGTGGCTAGGGGAAAACTCAACTGGGGGTCTGAGGACTGTGGACAGTCAAACTGCAGACTCAGCATCTTCTCCTGGGGTGTGATTATTCTCAGCCATGACCCAGACTACACTTGTGACTTTTTCACAAAAAGATGGACCTCCTCAGTACTCGACTGCCTATATATGTCCTTCATATTTTGTGTGACACAGAAAGTTATACTCTGAGCCAGGTACCTGTTGTCCCAGCTACTTGAGAGACTGAAACAGGAGTAATATTTGAGACCAGGAGTTCAGGACATAGGGTGCAATGATTGGCCTGTGAGTGACCACTGCACTCTAGCCTGGGCCCCATAATAAGATCCTGTCTCTATAAAACAACAAAAATAAATTAAAACAATTATTTTTTTTTGTCGGGGTCTCACTCTGATCCCCAGGCTGGAGTGCAGTGGCATAATCATGGCTCACTGTAGTCTCAACCTCCTAGGTATAGGATACTTCTGCCTCAGCCTCTTGACTAGCTGGGACTACAGGTGCATACCACCATGTCTGGCTAATTTTTTATTTTTATTTTTGCAGAGATGAGGTTGCTATGTTACCTAGGCTGGTCCCAAACTCCTGGGCTCCAAGCAGTCCTCCCACCTTGGCCTCCCAAACTGCTGGGATTATTACAAGTATGAGTCACCGTGTCCAGCCAGAAATTTTTTTTTTTTTTTTTTTTGGTAGAGACAGGATCTTGCATGTTGCCCGGGATGGTCTCGAATTCCTGGGCTCAAGTGTTCCTTTCACCTTGGCCTTCCTAAGGGCTGGTATTACAGGCATAAGCCACTGTGTCCTGCTTAAAAAAAAAAAAGTACTCCTTATTCTGCTTTTTAAAATGTTTTAACTTTCTAAGGATCTTTGGAACAACAATTTTGCTATTGAGAACTCATGGAGATGACTGCAAGTCATATGCATGCATATACATGAATTGTAAGTATCCAAGAAGTGTTTTCTGAATGACAAATAACAGAAGCATTACTTCATGGATAACAAATGC
>NW_007204640.1:0-768 GCF_000164805.1 Carlito syrichta | reverse complement strand
CTTGCTTTGTTCATAAAATATCAGTGATAATTTGGAGTTATCTTGAAAGAGGCACATTTCAACTAAAATACACACAATAATGGATACAAACTAAAAATTTATGCTCTTCTGAGTTGAATTGGCAGACTTGAATTACCTCTGTGGGTGCTTAGATGTTGTAAGGGACCATGTTACACAAAGCCAAGGTACTGTGCTGCACCAAGCCATAGACATATAATTCCAATTTGCAAAGGTCCACTCAGATAATATGCGAACTGATCATGTTTGCCAGAAAAGCTGGACTCGGGACAGCAAGAATGGTATCAATATAGCTTGTCTGTGATGAGCTCCAAGCTGTGAGGCTCAGGATCAGACTGTGAGTAGATTTTCCAAATTGGAAGGTCTTTGGCTGACCCTGGAAACAGAGCTCAGTCCCCCTTGGTAACCAGCATCCATCTCAGGACCCAAGACAGGCTCTCAGATAATTTCTACAAACATGGTATGTGACGGGCTGCACTACAGACTCCAAATTTGGACACATGGTGCCAGTAGGGTTGTACAGTGATAGTAACATGCCAGAGTAGGGTCAGAGGGTCCATTGTGAACCCAAGAACATACACGTGTGATTTCTCATGATGCCTGAGCTGCTGAAATCCAGGGCACTTTGAACCTACATGAAGAAACTTTTATTCTCACAATAACATCAAAGAAATAGCAAACATGCTAGTGTAACATATAAAAAGAACTAGCAGGCTAATATTGTCTATGATGGGGGAGTTTGTATTTATT
>NW_007204639.1:0-740 GCF_000164805.1 Carlito syrichta | reverse complement strand
CCAGGCTTGAGTGCAATGGGATGCTCAAGGCCACTGTAGTCTCTACCTGCTGGGCTTAGGAAATCCTTCTGCCTCAGCCTTCCAAGTAGCTTAAACTACATATGCACACCACCTTACCCTGCTAATTTTTTGATTTATTGTAGAGATAAGGTCTCACCAAGTTGTTCAGGCTGGTTTTGAACCCTCAGGCTCAGGCAATCCTCTCACCTTGGCATCCCAAAATGCTGAGATTATAGGTTGAGCCTCTGCACCAGGCTTTTAATAGCAGCTGTATGACAAATGTGTGGGAAAACGAAGATGGATTAGACATTGTGCCTGCCTTCAAGGGGGTGAAATAGGTAAATGAGAGGATTGAGTGTGGATTGTGCTGTGACAGAATTGTCTGTAGGGACAGTGTAAATCACAAAGGAAGAAAGAGTGATGTCTCTCTTGACATTAACAGGCTAGGTTTTACTAAGAAGATAATGCTGGATGCCAGTTTTGAGAAGAAATAAAGTTTTTGAGTGGTCAAGATTAAAGTAAAATTCCCAGAAATTCACCCTTTGTGATGGAAATGTCCTATTGTTGGTCTTGTGTACCATAGGATTCATTAAATGATACTTTCTTTAACCCCTTTTTTCCAAATCAGTACTTTTACTTGAGTAATTTATCCTTTTAGTCTGAGCATAAGTACTCTAGATTTTTTTACTCCAGTCTGTTATTTGTGGCAAGGTCCCCTTAAGGCACTGAGTAGGCACTTT
>NW_007204636.1:0-780 GCF_000164805.1 Carlito syrichta | reverse complement strand
TCTAAAGAAATTTTGCATAGATACTCACCAGTTAATATGGCCTGTAGTTCTCATTCTTTGTTGGGTATTTGCCCAGTTTTGGTATCAGTGTGGTGTTAACTTCATAAAATGATTTGGGGAAAGCTCTATCTTACTCTATTGCCTGAAATACTTCCAATAGGATTGGTATCAGTTACTTGTATGTTTTGGAAACCATCTGTTCCAGGGCTTTTGTTTGTAGGTAGTTGTCTTATGACAAAGTCAATTTCCTGGGTTGTTATTTGTTTATTCAGTATGTCAATGTCTTCTTGTTTCAACATTGGGAAGCTGTGCAATGTTAGAAAGTCCTACATTTCATTTAGATTTTCAAGTTTGCTTCCATACTAATGTCTGATAATCTTTTGTAATTCTTCAGGGTCTGTTGTGACTTGATCTTTTGCATTTCTGATTTTGTTTATTTGGACATTTTCTCTGTTTATTTTTTTCATCATTCTGGCTAGAGGTCCATCAATCTATTCTGGTTATGGTCCATCAATCTTGCTTATTCTTTCAAAGAACCAGCTTTTTGTTTCACTGGTTTTTTTCTATTACATTTTTATCTTCTATGTCCCATATTTGGGCCTTTACTTTTGTGATCTACATTCTTCTGTTAAAGTTAGGGATTTGGTGGTCTTGCCTTTCCACCTCCCTTAGGATATTTGTTAGTCCGTTAACTTGTGATCTTTCTATTTTTTTGATGTGTGATCATAGAGATGTAAATCCCCCACTTAGTACTGATTTCATGGCATCTCAGAGGTTCAG
>NW_007204635.1:0-918 GCF_000164805.1 Carlito syrichta | reverse complement strand
CATGAGACACTGGTACAGCTCCGGGAATCTCAAACTGTCAAAAATGTGGGACCCCATGACTGGTCTCCAGGGATTTACCTTTCAAGTTTTCATGCTGTGCCTTCAACAGTCATCAGAGTTCAAGGTTTTCCTACCTTAGTGCTGGCTTCTATGGAGGTTTTCAATCTTTGGGTTTCTGCTTCAGAAAGCTGTAATATCTCCATTCTCCAGTCTGTCTCTTCAATTTCTGGAGCAGTGGTTTTCCCTGCAATCTCAACTCTCTGAAGGATCTAAGAAGAGTTGCCCATTTTCCACTTGTTCAGCTTTTTACTTATTATTAGGATAGAATATCTACTCCAAGCTCGTTGCATGTGGTGCAGGGAAACTGGAAATCATTCTCATCTTTTAAGCTCAATTCCCCTCCATAGCTGAGAAAATATGAACCATTCTGGGAGGAGGAGGAATGGGCAATGGAGAAAGCATGGCCAGAAAAGAAAAGGGTGTATAGGTGTGCTCTGAATGTGAGGGTCTCAGAGACAGTGGGACATGATAAAGAGAGCCACCGGAGTGCACAGTCTGCCCTGGCTACAACAGGATGGGATTGCTTCCCTCTTAATAAATAAGTGGGGAGCTCCATGGAGCTGCAGCTCTGCTTAGCTTCATTGGTATCATCAACAGTTCACTCCAGACTGGAGCTCAGGGGTCCTAATAGTCACCTTGACTTCCTCCTAACACCCAATGGGGTAGTGTTGCCTATTGGTTGAAAGTGTGGTCTCTGTGTCCAGCTCCACAGTGCCACCCCACATTTACCATGGCATCTCTGTAAAGTACTAAACCTCTCCATGTTCCAGCTGTCTCACCTGTGCGATGGGCTTAGTAAAGAGTCCTGCCTTGTTCAGTCATAGTGAAGAGAAAAGTGAGGAAATGCCTCACACAACT
>NW_007204634.1:0-810 GCF_000164805.1 Carlito syrichta | reverse complement strand
TTCCCTCTTCAATTTGATGACTGCTGTTTTACATACTCTGCAGAGTAATTTTTCTGGATTTTTTTTTTGGAAGTGGACGGTTTGGAGGGGGTATTTTGTCCATATTATTTTAGTAATTAATCAGTGGGAGAAAGAAGCTACAGTGGGCTGACTTTATGAGAAAATGTGTTTTAGACCCAAGTTTTAAACCAAAAATCAAGGTATCAATGAGTCTATAACCCAGAAAAGCTTTTAAAGAAAAATAACCTAGGCTCCTGGGAAGAAAGTGGGATTTTACAGAAGGTAGTATATCAAACTAGAGCATGAATAAAGTGTGGATCTTTACCAAACATCTCTCTGTACAATGGATTAGTAAACCCTACTTTGCAGGGTTTTCATGGGTAATAAATAGCCCATATTGTAATGTATGTACAAAACATGTAGTAGCAATGCCGGACATAGAGAGGTACATAGCAATAATAACTCAATCATCATAGAAAATTTAACTGTGGAAGAAACAAATCTTAATGTGCTTACCAAGATATTTTGAATTCTCAAACTTCAAAATGAATATCTAGAAAAATACTGCTTTAATTTCTAGCAGCATTGTTTGGCAAATACAGAGAAGGAATATATATGTATGGTTATGCTGGCACTGTACTAATCTCTTTAAATGATTTTGGAAACCTAATTTTTTGCAACTGTTCTGCAGACTTGAACATCATCACCATCCTAAATTTACAGGTACAGATGAAAAGTCTTAGATGAGTAAAACAACTTGTCCAAAGTCAACCTAGTTAGTGGAAAAGCTGGCATAAGAGGCCATACAGA
>NW_007204633.1:0-849 GCF_000164805.1 Carlito syrichta | reverse complement strand
TTTGACTGCGTAAGGCTGAAACTCCCAGAAGTGTTATGTTACACACTCCATACTTTCTCTTAAGGTCTTTAAACTAACTTTTATTATATTATAAGCTTATATGCATATATGCATGTGTATTTTTTTCCTTAAATAATTGTGACAATACAGTCTTTTCACATATTACCCTGAGCTTAAGGACATTATTTTCATTGCCTGGTCTTTGTTCACATATGGAATGGCTGAGAAATGTATAGTACTGGGAAGCTTAGGAGCAGGTGTAGAGATGTAGGGAGCATTCATGGCTAAGTGTTCTTTTGCTTAAGGGGACAGAACATATCTTTAAGTAGATCTCAGCATTTTAAAATTCTAGTGAAAAAGTGAAAAGCTGTTTTCTCAAAACTGTGATGGGCTAACCCTCTATTGCTAAGTAATTATTGAAAAGCAAATCCATTTATTTCCATAGCTTTCCAATTTCTTTTGGTGGGCAGGGGAAGTTTCTTTGTATTGTTTTTCTTAAGGTTCTGGCCAGCTATTTTATACAATAAGGTTGCATATAAAATTTTATTGCAGAGTGTAAAATTTAAGCAAAAACCAGCCACATTTTAACTGGTTTTGTGAGTACTTTCAGGGTTAAATATCGTATAATGTTGACTCTCTTCTTTGAAAAAGTTAGGCCACCAAGTATATCAGAAGGTGAAGTATAATAATTATTAAATTGTTCTGATTACCTGCTGAGAGATTAAGGAATGGACAAACTATGGAGATAATAGTAAATTTTGTAAAATGCTGAGCATTTATGATCTTAAGTGATAAATAGCTAATTTGTCACTTGGTATAGTTGGTCAGTTTACATAGCATCTTGACTGG
>NW_007204632.1:0-827 GCF_000164805.1 Carlito syrichta | reverse complement strand
TCACCAAACTTGCTGTTGGCAGTGCACTCTGGAATCATGACCAGGAGGTGGGCAGAAAGGACCACTGGACTGAGCAGACATTGGCATTGGTCCCTCCAGACATCAGCACCCCTCAGTGACTGGTTTGCCTACTGGTTTGTCAGTGACCAGAAACATCCCCTAGTGGTGTCCCAACCACTCCTGTAGGAGTATCTCGAATGCTTGGCTTCCTAAGGACAAGAACAGAGTGGCACATATGGCCTCAGGAAGCTGACACACGTGGGGACATGACCTCCCTCGAAGGTCTCACTGCCTTCAGAGATTCATCTCACATGATGGTAAATTCAAGAAATGCTCAGATTTCTACTTTAAATGAAAGTCTAAATTGTGTTAACATGGCAGATACTAACATAGTATACTTTTTAAAGATTTCTGCTACTTAGTTTCAATCAAAACAGTTTCAGTCTTCCCTTTTCTCTAGGCATTTAGGCATGGCAATAATAACTGAAGGGGAAAAGTTCCTGTGTGTTGTTAGGATACATTTAGCATGGGTTCTTTACTCTTTCTGAGACTGCCAGTTCATGTTGTCTGTCTTGTCTAATTAGCCCCAACCATGGTAGGAGGGATCCAGCACGATGCCAGTTTAGCAGATGAGAAGATAGACATTCTTTCCAGGCTGTTAAGCTTCTCCTCTACAGGCACGCAGCAGCCAAATGGCCAAGTTGAGGTTCACGTCCAGGTCATTTTGCTTTTTTGCTATTTTATTTCTTAGCTCTGATAAACAATCTTAAGGAGTAGGACCTCTCAAAAATATATCATCAGATTGGATTTCTATGAGAAGACACCTC
>NW_007204631.1:0-1107 GCF_000164805.1 Carlito syrichta | reverse complement strand
CCGGTCTCATGTGTTGCCTCCTTGTGACGGGGCAGTTGTGGCACTGTGCCATGCTCTCTTTCTCTCTTTGCTGAGCAATTCGGTAACAGGATCCAAGGCTCAGAGAACAACCCAGAGTCTGTGGATAGCCTCCAACCCAGGCCAGGGGGTGGGACTGCTCTCTGTGTGTGGGGGAGGAGAACAGGTCACACCTTACAACCTACAGGTGAGGGTCACAGTGAGGGATGACCCAGAAAAACCAGGCAAGAGAGGAAGAGAAAAGCAAGGAACCCCACACAGATGGGGAATGAATTCCCCACTATCCCTGATGACGAACTTGACAGTCAGCTGGCATCTTCCATAGACCTCCACATCCAGGGGTGGGAGCCAGGAACAGCTCAGAAAGCCTCTGCAAAGGTCCTATCACAGGCTAGCATGGCTGTTATCAGGAAGGCTCAACCCGGACCTCTCTCCCCACCCAGAACAGCCAAGTGCAGAGTCGCATGGATATTCATGGGCACCTCCTCCATGCAGGGGACTGTGCTGAGAGCTGCCCTATTGACCATCCCCTTGCAGCCTCCCATGGGTGGTGAAGGTGAACAAGAGCATCCCAGCTCTCAGATGTGCCAAGCAGAAGCCCGAGGTTACAAGGCCCGAGGGCAGATCATCACTGTTCACAGAAACTACACGAAGCTGGTTCCCTAACCCACCCAGCCAGGGTCCTCAGGAGAAACCTGTTCTCCCCATGGGCCTCGGGACTGTGAGCAGGCATGCGTGGCCCAGGAAGGCTGCCTCCTGGGATGCCTCAGCCTGAAAATACCCAGAGGGAGGCTGCTCCTGCGTGAGGCCAATGGAGGGAGGGAGACCCGTGGTGCCCAGAGGGTCTCCGGGGTGGAGTGTCTGTATCCTCATCTCTGCCACTAGCCAGAGGAGCCTGCACCCCAGATGACAGCCAGCCCAGTCACTTCTACCAGACTTACCACTTACCAGCAATGCACAGAAGAGCATTTGGCTTAATCCCTTCATCAGGGGCTTTAATCCCTCTCATGAAAGAGTCGCATATGCCATTGATAATGCAGCCAAGGAGAGATTCAGAGAACCCCAGGGGCTCCTCACCACGAATGACCC
>NW_007204630.1:0-739 GCF_000164805.1 Carlito syrichta | reverse complement strand
AAGGCAATCTACAAATTCAATGCAATACCCCATTAAATTACCAACAACATTATTTTCAGACCTAGAAAAAACAACACAGGAATTCATAGGGAAACACAAACATCCAAGAATAGCCAGAACAATCCTCAGCAAAAAAAACAAAGCAGGTGGTATCACAATACCAGATTTCAAACTTTACTATAAAGCTACAATCATCAAAACAGCTTGGTATTGGTACAGGAACAGGCATATAGATCAATGGAACAGAATTGAGATTCCAGAAGCAAAACCTCAATTTCTCAACCAACTCATCTTCGACAAAGCCCCCACCACCTACCAATGGGGAGAGGAGAACCTATTCAGTAAATGGTGCTGGGAAAATTGGCTGACCACATGCAGAAGATTGAAACAGGACCCCTATCTATCCCCATGCACAAAGGTTAACTCCAAATGGATCAGAGACCTAAATGTAAAACCTCAAACCATAAGAACCTTAGAAAAGGAAGGAAATACTCTCATGGAAATCGGAACTGGCATCCAATTCCTGTACAAAACCCGAAACCCACAGGACTTAAGAGAGAAGATAGACAAATGGGACCTTATTAAACTGACAAGCTTCTGCAAAGCCAAAGAAACCATCAAGAGAGCAGGGAGACAGCCTACAGACTGGGAAAAAGTCTTTGCCAACTCTAGGTCTGACAAAGGCTTAACATCCTGGAGCTACAAGGAACTGAAGCGTACTGAAAAGAAGAAAACAGAA
>NW_007204629.1:0-21550 GCF_000164805.1 Carlito syrichta | reverse complement strand
TCAGATTCATCATAACTCAATCTCATATTGACTTTATTTCAAAAAGGATTATCTTGGTATTATAAAATATCATAAGGGAAAATTTTTCTATAAAGATATGTACAAAACAATTATTTTAAAAACATTTGGCTTATAGAAGAAAGGTCTTAAAAGATGAAATTCTTTGACAGGAATGTGCAATTAACAGATGACTTCTGATGACTTTTTGCTAAATACAAGTACTACTTGCAAATATAATCCACCAAACAAATGAACTGAGTAGGTATGACTATTTATAAAAAGTGTTTCAGGTTTTTTTCTTTGAAAAATGTCAACAAAATTGTGGTTGTTTCATGGTAAGACCTTGTGGCAATGCATCTTCATATATTTCCCAAATATTCACGACCCTAATATATGGTCAGTAATGAATAGATAATGAGGAATAAAACAGACCCAATCCCTGTCATCACATAGGTTACAGTCTAATTGAGAATCCAGATGCTAAACAATCACTTAAACTAAGTTGTCAGCCGGGTTCGGTGGCTCAGCCTGCAATCCCAGCAGTTTGGGAGGCTGAGGTGAGTGGATTGCCTGACCCCACGGGTTTGAGACCCACCTGAGCAACTTAGTGAGACCTCATCTCTACAATAAAAATCAAAAATTAGCTGGGCGTGGTAGCGTGCACGTTTAGTTCCAGCTACTTGGAAGGCTGAGGTGGAAGGATCGCCGGAGCCCAGCACGTCAAGGCTGTGGTGGCTGGGAGTGGCTACTGCACTCCAGTCTGGGTGACAGAGTGAGACTCCAACTCAAAAAAAACAAACACAACAAAAAATTAAGTTGTCAAGAAAGCTTAGAAGCAAACTACACACTGTTGCAAGAGTGTTGTTTAAAAACATTTTACTCATTAAGTGAGATGAGTTGATGTTTATCAAGAACTACTGTACTGACTTAAAATACTGCTCCATCTGGCAGGGTCCAGACTGATTCCCCCCAACAGCAGGCTTGAAATGCTTGGAGCATTTGAGCCAAACAGAGGCTGAAAACCTTTTTTTCTGCTAGTCCAAATCCTTCCTCTCCTACTCTCCTCTCCTTTCTGAGGAGCAGTCTTTTCTCAAGATGATTTAAATAAGGAAGTATGATCTGCTTTTAAGAGGAATTTTACTCTACCACAGTACTGCCATATCCCAGCCGTCAGAGCTCAAACCCATGAAATCATGCTCATCTGATGAAATCACATGTAGGATACCAGCAGTCCAGGCCTGGAGGAACTTTGCCATGCTGGATCTGTTTTGACTGTCTCTCTTTCTACCTGAAAATGAAGAGCATTGCTCTATGTCTTGTCTGTAACTCTTGGTTTCCTATCTTCAACTGGTGACTTTGAAAGTGCCTGAAAACAAGGAGTAATCACACATACTCATAGTTCCTTTTATCTACTACCATACAGAGAACACAAACTATCCTCCAAAGAAGCTATGATGTTTATAGAATCACAGCACTGCTAAAAAAATTGCATCATATTTGAATCACTTTTAACAACTACATTTTTAGACTAAAGTATCTGCAGTCAGGATATTCTGGCATCTCCAATGGGTCATATTTGCTTTGCATATATGTAAAGGATTGATTTATAGACTTTTTAAAAAGCCAAGGAATGCTATTTCTTTAATTTTTGTGTCAATCTCTTGCTAAACTGAAATAATATATAATTTTTAAGCAGTTATTTCTTCTTCAGGTACCATTCAACATGGTTCACAATTTCCAGGCTAAGTTTGAGATGTGCCATTTACAAAATTATAATTTCTGATGACCGACTTGGTGAGAAGGCAACACTGATGGACATGCTAAACACTGACCTCAATGTAGCAATATTAAGTGACAAAATACAACTCTGAACCGTAGACTTTTAAATTGTTGTTTGTGTATACAGTCTTTGCATATTTGTAGTGAAATAAATATAAAGAATTGGGTAAATCATTCATTCTTTACACATTTTTACTTAGGCACTAGATAGAAAGAAGAATAAGTCATTATCTTTTAAAAAGAGGTTTATAATATAGTTGACAGACAGTTGTACTAAACAAAGAAGCATGCACTGTTACAGCTGTTGTAAAAGATGTGTATGGAGTGAGTGTTATTTAGTGGGAGCATTTTACTCGATAAGAATAGAGGTTATGCTGAATGTACAAAGGAGATTGCTGATCATTCCATCTGGGATCAAAATTTAAAGATAACAACAAACTAATTGAGATGTTTTTAAATGAGATATGAATTTTAAAAGATGAATAAGCCCATTTATAATTACAAACAAGTTTGGGGATCCACTGTCTATTCACTTCATGTGGTTTTTCAGGACTCAGAGGTATCTCACCTCACCTTAATAAAAGAGACAGGGGTCAGGAAATCTTACTTGGGGATGGCTCAACTTCAAGTCCACTTGAGAGGGTATCAAGATAGGCAAGAATGGTTTTGTGATACTCAGTGTTCAGGAGACTAAATTATTCTGCTTCTTCAGAGAGACTTGTAGCCCCTATAGGCTCTCAAACTTTAGGATGGTTACTACTAAATCTGCAGTTTTAGTTCTTTTTAACTGAAAAGTCAGTCTGTTAGTCTGAATATAGAGCTTTCTTTTATTCAGATCAGAAAGACTGCAGGTTTCTATGAAATATGTTTATCTATCTATAATTTTAAAGTAAGTGCAATTTTATAAATGAGTTATTCCTAACTTCAGGATAAAAAATGATCACCTGAAGGGTTTATTACTATAGATATATATGGAGGCCTCACCTACAGATGTTTTGACACAGTGTATCCTTAGTAATACCCACGGTGCAATTTACTTGGCATCCCATTTTATTCCAAAGCAGAACATATAATGCACACACTTTGGCAGACAGAAGTGCATGTTACATTTTCATTTCATGGCACCTGGTTTCTTGTAGTGCAAATCAAGAAGTGATCTATCATATTTTCCTGAACTAATGACAAAGTAAATATAATACTTTAGAATTTGCATAAATCTTGGAGATTTTTTTCATTTGTCATATATACAGAGACTGAATCTTGAAGAAACTAATTTGTCACAGAAATTAAATAGGGTGAGAATTTAAGTTTCCTGTTTTTGTGTGGGCTCTTTATTCTAAAGCACAGTGGATTAGAGTTACATTTTTCAGCCTCTAAGTTTTATCTTACTGAAAAAAATAAAAACAATTACAAATGCATGCATGTATTTATTTACACAAAAAAATTTATGTACATAGCATTATTAATTTGTATTAGACATTACTTTAGGTGACTCTACTAAAAACCAGAAATAGTTTAGACTGAGATAGGTCCTACCTGTGAGAATTTGCTAGAGTCAAAGAGACCCCTTCTAAAATGACTCAATAATCACTAAAATGACTCTTCTCCAAAGACAATGCTAAGGCAAGGCTCCAGTATATATCTTAATCTAGGTTATTACTGAATGTAAGTCATGTGATGGCATCTAATGAAAAATTTTCATTGAAAAAAATCAGTGTTAACAACTGAAACCAGAGAGCTGTAATGGGTTCGGCTATGTTTTTCTGGCCTAGATTGTGTTCCTGTAATATGCAGAGAAGAGGAATTGATGACCTGTGAGCTATAGTGTCCTCCTCGTCTCATTTGAGTGTTTGATCTTCAGCATTATTTTTTTATTTTTATTTTTATTTTTTTGAGCTGGAGTTTCACTCTGTCGCCCAGACTGGAGTACAGTGGCCACTCCCGGCCACCGCAGCCTCAACCTGCTTGGGGATCCGGTGATCCTTCGGCCTCAGCCTTACAAGTAGCTGGAATTACAGGCACGAGTTACCATGTGCAGCTGATTTTTTGATTTATTGTAGAGATGAGGTCTCGCCAAGTTGCCCAGGTGGGTCTCGAACCCGCGGACTCAGGCAATCCACTCACCTCAGCCTCCCAAAGGCACGGGATTACAGGCTGAGCCACCGAGCCCGGCTAATCTTCAGTTTTAAAAAGGTGGTCAGAGTGGTTGCTTTATAATGGAAAAGTTGAACAAAAAAAACCCATCAGCCTGGAGGCTTATTGGCACAGCCCAAGTCTCTTCAGTAAAGTGAGGTACCTGCAAGGAAAGTTTTTGTCCCAAGGAGGAACTTCTTTAAATAAGCTGCTATAAAATTTATACAAGCCGGGCTCGATGGCTCAGGCTGTAATCCCGCACCTTTGGGAGGCTGAGGTGAGTGGATTGCCTGAACCCAAGGGTTCGAGACTCTCCTGGGCAACTTGGTGAGACCGCATCTCTACAATAAAATCAAAAATTAGCTGGGCATTGTAGCGCACGCCAGTAATTCCAGCTACTTGGAAGGCTGAGGCAGAAGCATCGCTGGAGCCCTGCAGGTAGAGGCTGTGGTGGCCGGGAGCGGCCACTGCACTCCAGTCTGGGTGACAGAGTGAGACTCCAACTCAAAAAAAAAATTATACAAAAAGCTGACTAGAGCCACAATCTAACAAAATTACAGTGGAGGGCAAGTCTCAAGCCATTACTTGCCTGGATGTAGAAGTAGACTTTATTTCAGAGCAAACTTTATACATATCTACTATACTTAGGCTAGATGGTCAAGTCTGCTGGGTGGGGAAAATCCACGTGAGAAATGGAGCCACTGGGGAAAGGGCAGGAGGGTTTTTGAAGGTGACTGCAGTTATAACAGATAATCTATAATTTAAATATCTCTTATATCTGGAAAATTCAACTTGCCTTTATCACAGGTGTTCTATCGCCACTTAATTCAGGACTGTCCTTCTTAGTTGGCACCTCTAGATCTCAGACCAGGTATATTACTGTGGGCTCCATCTGGCAGAGTGCTCCAAGATGCTATCTCATGGTGCTGATTGCTCCAAACCCTTGCCTAACTAACCTAGTTTATTCCTAAGTACAAGTAAAAATACACGAAAGAAAGTAGGTATTTAGAATTTAGCTTTTATTCTCATATGCTGAAAAGAGTGTTCCCCCAAAATTAGAGAAGTCCATAGCATGTCTTTATGTAAATGTGACATTATTTTCTGGTTTATCTAGCATGCTTCTTTCAAGTTATTTGTTTATTTCTTTAATAAAAATTTTAAAAATAAATGGGTTGACTTTATCTTCCATTAGTATAATTGCTGATTAATACTAAAGTTACATAGAAAGTTACAATTTTTATATTTATAGAATTACAGGAACAACATCTAGATAATATACCATAGTAACCTGGAATTTATGAAATATTAGTTTTCTATAAACATCAACTCAGAGAGGAAGATCTATATATTTTTTTCATTATAATAACATCTTGAAAGCCATCTGTTCTTTAAAATTTCACTAAAATATATAGTGGAAGTGGAGTTTTTGTGTGTGTGTGTGTGTGTGTTGGAGTCTCACTCTGTCATCCAGACTGGAGTGCAGTGGTCGCTCCTGGCCACTTCAGCCTCAACCTGCTGGGCTCTGGCGATCCTTCCGCCTCAGCCTTCCGTGTAGCCGGAATTACAGGCACGTGCTACCACGCCCGGCTCATTTATTTATTTATTTATTTATTGTAGAGATGAGGTCTTGCCAAGTTGCCCAGGGGAGTCTCGAACCCGTGGGCTCAGGCAATCCACTCACCTCAGCCTCCCAAAGCAAGGGGTTACAGGCTGAGCCACCGAGCCCGGCGGAACTGGAGTTTTAAATACTAATACTTCCTAAAGTGTTTTTAAATTTTTTTTTTTGAGTTGAAGTCTCACTCTGTCACCCAGACTGGAGTGCAGTGGCCGCTCCCGGCCACCGCAGCCTCGACCTGCTGGGCCCCAGCGATTCTTCCGCCTCAGCCTTCCAAGTAGCTGGAACTACAGGCGCGCACTACCACGTCTGGCTGATTTTTTTATTTACTGTAGAGATGAGGTCTCGTCTGCCCAGGCGAGTTTCGAACCCGTGGCCTCAGGCAATCCACTCACCTCAGCCTCCCAAGGCACGGGATTACAGGCTGAGCCACCAAGCCCGGCTATGTTTTTAAATTTTTAAAAATACTGCCTTTAATTTAAATAGAAGAGTAAAAATTATGTCTTTTAAAATGACTGTTGTCTTTTGTGTAGGTTAGAAGAGGTTAAGGAAAAATTGCATAAAATAAATTTGCAAAAGTAATTTATTGAAGGATGATTTATATACTTAGAGTGAATTTTGATATTTTCTTCCCAGGCAAAAATAGTTACACAGCAATTAGAAGGAAGTAGAGATCTAACAACTAGTGATTAAAGGAGTGTTCACACAAACACATGTACACTACTAGGTTTGTTTGTTTTTTGGCAGCAATTTCCTATCTTGCTTTCTAAACAAATAATTAGACTACGCTATTGCTTTTTTGTAATATTTATCTTTTATTTGCAGTGAGTTCTACAAAATCTTATGGTATAATCATCCACTTAGTGGTTTTCCAATACCAATTTAAACTCCAGATTCCCTTACCACCCTTTCCTTTTTCTCCCCAGAATATATTCTAAAACTATTTCCGTGGAGCATGAATTCTGTGGAGCCCGGCTCTTTTCATATTTTAAAAGCTCATACCTCTAGCCGGGCTCGGTGGCTCAGCCTGTCATCCCGCGCCTTTGGGAGGCTGAGGTGAGTGGATTGCCTGAGTCCGCAGGTTCGAGATCCGCCTGGACAGCGAGACCTCATCTCTACAATAAATCAAAAATCAGCCGGGCATGGTAGCGCATGCCTGTAATTCTAGCTACTCGGAAGGCTGAGGCGGAAGGATTACCAGAGCCCAGCAGGTGAGGCTGCAGTGGCCGGGAGCGGCCATTGCACTCCAGGCTGGGTGACCGAGTGAGACTCCAACTCAAAAAAAAATAAAAAAAATAAAAACTCATACCTCAAATCTTCTTTTGAGGGGCTAGCAAATGAAGATATGTGTATTACTCTGAATATCACACTCCAAATATCGCTATTGGGCAGATCTTTCACAACAGGAAATTTTCAGAACTCAAAGTCATACGTTTAGACATAGCACAACAAAGTAGAAATGTGCCAAATTACCCAGAAACTATTTGGATAGCTGGCAAACAAAGCTGCCTGCTGGTTTGTGGACTGTATAGGTAATTTGACACCCAACTCTCCTCCATTTGCTTCAATAAATTGTAAGGGTACTTAGGTACTTAGACCCCTACTATCTGTTATCCACCTGTCTACATTTCTCTGCTCTGTCAGTGTCTGACAGTAGGAAGAGTCCTTCTTGTCTGTATTCTTCTTGTAGCTGATGAGGAGGATATCAAAGAAATAGGCTGACTTGGGAGAGGGAGGGTTTTAAAATGAGAATGTAAAATAAGACACCTAGTCAGCTAGGAGAAAAAGGTAATTAAGCCCAAAATAAAAGCAGAAAGGCATATTAAAAAGGAACACCAAATCAAGTACTCTATCCTCTCACCAGATGACCCAACAGGGTGATCAAGCCTTGGATTTTCTAAGCAGCATATTTATAGACAAAATATTTACAAAATGTCATTGAGAGCTTTTAAGCCCAAAGGCAGTCCCAGTGTTCACCACACTGCTTCAGCTAGAGCCTTCCATTTCAATGGGGCTGAATTCTTCCAAGTGTGTATAAGTTTGAACAGAGAGAATTAGGTCCAATTGTTCTTCAGAAAAACAGCTTCCAAAAATGTAACTTGCATTTGCTTCTTTTATCCAGATGAATAAACTACACAATCAAATTTAAATGTTTTTTCTACCCGACTCAACATACTTTTCACCATCTCTTTCTAAAAAAAAGCCTCCGGCGATCCTTCTGCCTCAGCCTTCCAAGTAGCTGGAACTACAGGCACTTACTAATTTTTTATTTATTTTAGAGATGATGTCTCGCCAAGTTGCTCAGATGAGTCTCAAACCCGCGGGTTCAGGCAATCCACTCACCTCAGCCTCGCAAATTGCTGGGATTACAGGCTGAGCCACTGAGCCTGGCCACTTCCTTAAATTTTTTGTAGCTGGTCTCAGTGGCTCAGCCTGTGATCCCACACCTTTGGGAGGCTGAGGTGAGTGGATTGCCTGAGCCTGCGTGTTCGAGACCCGCCTGGGCAGGCGAAACCTCATCTCTACAATAAATTAAAAAAAAATTTAGTTCGGCGTGGTAGCGCATGCCTGTAGTTCCAGCTACTCGGTTTTCAAGAAAGGCAGTTCTAGCTTTAAATTTATGCATTCTAGGTATATTTTAATAGTTTTCATTAGTTTCTATATATTTTTTCTAGTGTCAGCTGTACTCTCACAGCTTTGTGTGTTTTAGGTGAGTTATTCCTGAGCCTGCGGGTTCTAGACCCACCTGGGCGGGCAAAACCTCATCTCTACAATAAATCAAAAAAAAATTTAGCTCGGCGTGGTAGCACGTTCCTGTAGTTCCAGCTACTCGGAAGGCTGAGGTGGAAGGATCGCTGGAGCCCAGCAGGTCGAGGCTGCGGTGACTGGGAGCAGCCACTGCACTCCAGTCTGGGTGACAGAGTGAGACTCCAACCCCTCCAAAAAAATAATTTTTGTAAAATACACACAGCATTTGAGAAGTATATCTGACATTAGAAAAAATATATAGAAACTAATGAAAACTATTAAAATATACACTAGAATGCATAAATTTAAAGCTAGAACTGCCTTTCTTGAAAAAAAAAATGTTTTCTAAAAAGATTTGGAAACTAGGGTAAAAATAAAAGAATGAACATGCTACAGCAACATGAAGCACAGGGAATAAAATTTTTAAAATTAAAAGATTGGACAGGCATGGTGGCTGAGCCTGTTATCCCAGTACTTTTGGAACACAGAGGCAAGAGGATTGCCTGAGCCCTGGGATTCGAGACCAGACTGAGCAACTTGGTGAGACCTCATCTCTAAAATAAATTACACAAAGTAGCCGGGCGTTGGGGTGTGTGTCTGTGGCTACTTGGAAGGCTGAAGTGGAAGGATTGCCGGAACCCAGCAGGTTGAGGCTGCAGTGGCCGGGAACGTGCCACACTGCACTCCAGCCTGGACAACAAAGAGTGAGACTCTGACTCAAAAAAATAAAAATAAAAATGAATAAATAAACAAGAATACGATTAAAAGTGTGGGTTCATATTCCAGTTTCACCCGTACCGGTTGTACAGGTTTACACAAGCCATTAGCGTCTGTAGTCTTCAGTGCTCTGCTATAAAATGGGAACAGCATGTGCATATTATTGGGTAGTTATAGAGATTCAAAGAGAGTATTAGTCATGGCTTCCATATTTTTAAAATTTTGGATATTACTGAATGTTATTTAACTGCCTTTGTCTGGAAACAAGTAATCTAGTAAAAAAAGAAAGTAAGAGCAAAAATGCAATAAAATAAAATAAAATAAAAATGAGAAAGAATACTTTCAGTTGTCTCCCAGATGATGTAGAGTTTTGGGGAATTGACTACATTCCTCTTAGGAGATTCATTTTTCAGATCTCAGGGAAAAGGTTTTCTCATTCCTTTCCACAGACCTCAAGTGTTTTGGATTCAAAGTTTTATATCAATATAATAGTGCACTGTTCTGTGTTCTCATAGTAACTCCAGGATCCCTTTCATGTAGAAGTTCATCACAAATAACTGTAATTGTAGTCACTATCCACAAAATATTCTATGAACAACTGGTGGACTGTAAAATAATTTTGTTTATCTCTGTCCCTGGAACAAAGCAGCCATTCAAAAATTTGTTTTCTGTATAGAAATGCAAATTGTCCAATGCCCAGAGGTTTTCACACACTCTTCAAGTGTGAACACATCCCAGTCAGCTCCTTACTGGGCATGGAGGGGAGGGCAAGCGTTGACATGGTACCCAAGCAGACCCTCATCATTTGCCATAATACTATAAAAAAGGGATTGGCAGTAGTAGAATATAACTGGGATGGGGTGGGTGGTGGGGCACAACATCAATAAGGGTACATGATCTCAAATTAGGCAAATTGGGGACCAAAGGGAAGACCAAATTTTAGCTGTGCATTGATCACCTGTGTACCTAATCCTGAATTGTACCTCACATCTTTGAAATAAAACAATAAAATTTTTAAAAAAGTCATTGTCTGATAACTCCAGAATCTGAATCATCGGGAGGTTGGCATCTGTTTATTTTATTGTCTTCTCTTGAGATTTGGTTACTCTTTTTCTTGGTTGTCAGTATATTAATTTTGGATTATATTATAAACATTTAGAATATTGTGCTTGAGAATCTTCAGTGCTTTTGCTATGCTGTTTGGGCCTGCTCACTACAAGGGAAATGGAGGACCTGGTCTAAAACTTTAGCGGAGTCTCATGTATGCCTTCTCTTCCTGAAGATTTTGATGTGCTCCTTTTGGGTGTGTTCTGTACAAGAGAGAGAGTCAGGAGTGATACACAAAACTTGAATTCAGAATATCTGTCTTCTGAATTGATCCTTCCCTTTCTGGACTCCTAAGTTCCCCTTTACCAGTTCCTCTGACCAAAAACACAGAGTTCTTTAAGACAGTTAACCTTCTGCAGTTGTGCATATATGAACAACAAAAGTCAGAGAAATGAAATAAAAATATATGAATTTTCTCCCCACCTCCCTTCTCTCTGCATAACAGAGTCTCTTTTTCTGATTCTCCTTCCTAAAGGAAAGGATATTCTTTTGGGGCTATGCAACTCCACCTGCTGCACTAACATAAACCACTACTTCAATGGGGTGGTCTCAAGGAAGTTATGGGAGAGGAAAAAGATGGGAAAAATGAGGACTTCTTCCACAATCTGCATCTCATGGGGGTTTTCCTACTAGTCTTCTGACCAGGAGTTGCTGACCATAATCATTATAAGGTTCTTGGTTTGGCTTGCCCTCAGTTTGAAGATAAGAGAGAAAGAAAGAAAATAAAACCCAAAGCAACTCATCACATGGCTCTACAAGTTTTGACTTACCTCTTCCATTTGATGATTGCTGTTTTACATACTCTGCAGAGTAATTTTCTGGATTTTTTTTTGGAAGGGGACGGTTTGGAGGGGGTATTTTGTCCATATTATTTAGTAATAATCAGTGGGAGAAAGAAGCTACAAAGGGCTGACTTTATGAGAAAATGTGTTTTAGGCCCAAGTTTTATACCAGAAATCAAGGTATCAATGAGCCTATAACCCAGAAAAGTTTTTAAAGAAAAATAACCTAGGCTCCTGGGAAGGAAGTGGGGTTTTACAGAAGGTAGTATATCAAACTAGAGCATGAATAAAGTGTGGATCTTTACCAAACATCTCTCTGTACAATGGATTAGTAAACCCTACTTTGCAGGGTTTTCATGGGTAATAAATAGCCCATATTGTAATGTATGTACAAAACATGTAGTAGCAATGCCTGACATAGAGAGGTACACAGCAGTAATAACTAAATCATCATAGAAAATTTAACTGTGGAAGAAGCAAATCTTAATGTGCTTACCAAGATATTTTGAATTCTCAAACTTCAAAATGAATATCTAGAAAAATACTGCTTTAATTTCCTAGCAGCATTGTTTGGCAAATACAGAGAAGGAATATATATGTATGGTTATGCTGGCACTGTACTAATCTCTTTAAATGAGTTTGGAAATCTAATTTTTTGCAACTGTTCTGCAGACTTGAACATCATCACCATCCTAAATTTACAGGTACAGATGAAAAGTCTTAGATGAGTAAAACAACTTGTCCAAAGTCAACCTAGTGAGTGGAAAAGCTGGCATAAGAGGCCATACAGGCATCACTGCATTTTCTAAATATTTGTTTCACAATAATTCACCCTTAACTTACCTAGTTTAAAATGATTGGTCATTGCTGGGCTCGGTGGCTCAGCCTGTAATCCCATCACTTTGGGAGGCTGAGGTGAGTGGATTGCCTGAGCCCGCGGGTTTGAGACCCGCCTGGGCAACTTGGTGAGACCTCATCTCCACAATAAATCAAAAATTAGCTGGGCGTGGTAGCGCGCGCCTGTGGTTCCGGCTACTTGGAAGGCTGAGGCGGAAAGATCGACGGAGTTGAGCAGGTCGAGGCTGTGGTGGCCGGGAGCTGCCACTGCACTCCAGTCTGGGCAACAAAGTGAGACTCCAACTAAAAAAAAAAAAAAATGATTGGTCAGTTTCATTTGCCTTCTGAGGATAATTCAGAAACTGGAACATAGGGCATTGTCAGTGTTATGTTTGGGGCTCCCAGAAAAGAATATGTAGTACTTGATATTATTCAGCATCAATTTTTAGTTAGATGCACACATTTATCTTAAATTAATTTTATTACATTTATTCAGTTATTTTAATGATAGTTAAACTGTAAAGCTACTATTGATGAAAAACCCATATATACAGCAAGTAGATTTTAACAGCCAAATGTTTTTGTTTTGCTGGAGCCTATCATTCTATCAAATACATGAATATGAAGTTTCCAAGAAAATAGATCCTGTATTCCCATGTTAAAGAAGAATTTATCTTAAAAATAACCAAAGAAAAATGAGATACATGACAGTAAGTAAAACATTTAAAAACACCTCAGCCGAGCTCGGTGGCTCACCTTGTAATCCCATGCCTTTGGGAGGCTGAGGTGAGTGGATTGCCTGAGTCCACGGGTTCAAGACGCTCCTGGGCAGACAAGACCTCATCTCTACAATAAATAAATTAAAAAATTTAGCTGGGCGTGGTAGCGTGCACCTGTGGTTCCGGCTACTTGGAAGGCTGAGGCAGAAGGGTCACAGGAGTTGAGCAAGTCGAGGCTGCAGTGGCCAGGAACGGCCACTGTACTCCAGTCTGGGTGACAGAGTGAGACTCCAACTCAAAAAAACCCCAAAAAACAAAATCAATAAATAAAAACACCTCAACAATGATGAAAGTATCCAATCTGATGAAATGGCTGAAAGCTATTAATTAAGATATTACACGCTTTAGTCACACAAAACCCACCATTGATAATATATGATTTATTACTAATGACTGAGATTTATTCTCAATGATTATGAACACCTGAAATGTAATAAAGCTAGATCAAGTGAAAAAGTTATATCATTTTCCATGCTTACCTATACCAGAATAGGAAACTTTATATTTGAGAGGAGGATTTATTTTTCCCCTATTGAGGTACATGATCAAAGGTCTTTCACTAAGCGAGGAACTAAGATGATCCCTATTGACAGATTCTCCTATGCAAACACAGATGTTCTTCCTGATGCTGAAAGTCCCATGTCTGGTACCTGTCATACCATCCTAAATATAAAAATGTCCATTATTACCAGTTGAGATAGGTGCCCCAATTACTGTTGGTTGTGGGGGCTGAAAATTTATCTGCTAATTTTCATAGTTTTTATTTGAAAGAGCACTCCAGGTAACTTAAGAAACTTGTTTTATTGCTCAATGGTGTGGTAGTAAGCAACCTGGTTAGCTCTCATGAGTCTCAGTTTTCACATTCTTAAAATGGGAAAAGGAGATGAAAAGAGGGACAGCAGACTCTCAGAGCTCATTTCTAAGGTCTCCTCTTATGTAAAATTTATGTTTTTATGAATTTCCCCCAGCAGCATATATAATATAGTAGGTCACACACTACCTTTTCAAGACATCTTCAAATTTTAAAGAGAATGAATATGCACCATAAGTACTGCAGAGAATCACTAAGTTTTTTAAAAATACTATGCTGTCATTTGTAAGATATTGGGAAATTAATGAAAACAAATAAACCTCTAAATAAACACCTTGAGAGCGAAGACGCTAATGTGTATGGATTTGTATCTCTCAATGCTCAGCAGAATCCTATACAGAGTAGACACTCAACATCCACAATTTCCATTGTGGCATTGTATCATCTTTCTGACCACATATGGATGCCAGATCTTTAAGGTGCATTGTTGACACATTTACTCCTCTGAATTATATCATATAAAGCATTAAAAGTGCAGCATACAAAACAAAAAGGTGTGTCAATGATGACCCTATGGTCTGCATTTTTAGTGAAGATATCTGCATTAAATTTGAAGGGAGTTTGTTTAAAATGATCAACCTCCAAAAGTACTTCAGATAAAGGCATACAGGTTTATTTTACGATGCTATCTGAATTTGTGAGTGATGAGGAAATGTAGATGAAATAAATCTGTAGGCCAGAAACTCAATTTTTTAGTACTTAAAATACAGAGAGAAAATACCACTACCTAAGAAAACCTGACATTGACAACACAATGGAAATAAAGATTAATGTAAAAAGAATAAATGGCAAGAAGTCTCAGGTATTACTGGCAAAAGAAAACAATGGATCAGAGAAAAGAAGAAAAAAACTAAATAAATCGAAATATAGAATAAAAACATCATTTCAAGGGTACTGCCTCCTCTAAATATCTTACCCCTTAGGTTCAATATGTGGTAGATAGAAGAGATTGTCTAATCTTATTTGCAATAGAGAAATAAGGGCAGAGGTCTCACATATGCTAATTTAAGGGTCTGACAGTGGAATGACTTGCAATAATTTTTTCATTTGGAGTCAGAGACCCACTCTACACTCTAACTTGCATTTCTTTCTCCCTGAGTTTCTTGCCTTTCAGCAAGCAATACAAAGAAAGGCAGAGGAGATAGAAAAATGAGTTAGTCCAAGTTGACTGGATCATCTATTTTGTTTAAAATTGTTAGCAGCAGAATTGTCAGAGCCCGCAGCCACTCCCAGTGTTCCCAGCAGATCTGGAGCCTCTCAGAGAGACTCCTAGGACAGCTAGAATGCTTGCCTCTCACGCACGTGCACAGTAGCCACCACCACACAAACAGGCAAGAAGCTAACAGAAATTCTGAGCATTACACGCGTCAACCGATTTTTAGAACTCAGGTTTTCTTTAGAACACAAATTAACTTAATGTAGGTTATTCAAATATTTCTTTTCTTTTTTTTTGTTTTTGAGTTGGAGTCTCACTCTGTCGCCCAGACTGGAGGGTAGTGGCCACTCCCGGCCACTACAGCCTCGACCTTTAACTCCAGTGATCCTTCTGCCTCAGTCTTCCAAGTAGCTGGAACTACAGGCACGCGCTACCACGCCCGGCTAATTTTTTGATTCACTGTAGTGATGAGGTCTTGCCAAGTTGCCCAGGCAGGTCTCGAATCCGCGGGCTCAGGCAATCCACTCACCTCAGTCTCCCAATGGTGCGGGATTACAGGCTGAGCCACCAGCCCGGCTATTCAAATATTTCAAACAAAATCTACAAAGTCAACATTCTCAGAAATTCACTTCTTCTTAGGTAAAAAATCTGAATAATACAATAAAAAGAGAAGAATGGGTGCTAGTTTATAACTCAAGTTCTTATGCTTGAGATGTTTCTGTCATTGAGGTTTCTAACTTTGAGGTGTGTATGAATTAGAAGAAAGGCAGAGAAGAAAGCAGGTGTGCCTGAGATGGTACAAATGCTATGACAGAAGATGCATAGCATATGATGAACAGAGAAGAGATATTTAGACCAGAGGGGCATGGTTGAGGGATGTCTTCACAGAACTGCTGGTTTGTATGCTGAGTTTGGAAAAGGAAAAAGAGTTAAGCAGCCAAAAATGACCACCAAAGTTAGCTCAGGTAGAGCAAACAGCTTGAGCAAAAAGTAGCAATGGGAGCAAGCAGGGTAGATTCAGAGAATTGCAATTAAGTCAATAAAACTCAAGTTCCATTAGAGAAGTGAGCACAATGACCAGTGAGACTGGGGATTTAATAAGTGCACAGGTCAGGTTAAGTTAAAGATTAGAATGGGGAATCACAGATGGATTTTATGGAGGGAAGCCCACTAAGGCAGTGGGGGTTGAGGAAATGTATTTATTCATGCAAACAGAAATCGAGAACTGGCTATGGGTGAGTCCTTTTTTTGTTGTTGACCTGGATCAACAGGAATCAAGAATTCATGCTGTCCTTAAATTTATCCTCTAATGTGTTTTGGTGTGTGTTATGCTAGATTTATTCCATTATTTATATGGTGAGTTAGCCCTGAGAATTCATCTGAAGTTTGACTAAAAATCCCGAGTGGGGCCATAATTATATTTCAGCTGCCTGAATGTCTGGCATGAATGAGGATTCACTTAGAGATTGAGGTAATTGGCTGTATTGTCATAGGAAAGAAAATAGGAAAAGGCTGTGAAATTAGAATACAATGGTTAATTGAAGGAACTATCGAGTTAGACAATAACGGTGAGAGAAAATAAGAAAACAAGAGAGTTGCATGATCTGAACATAGTGGTTAAAATATATTAAAAGTTTAGCCGGGCTCGGTGGCTCAGCCTGTAATCCTGTGCCTTTGGGAGGCTGAGGTGAGTGGATTGCCTGAGCCCGTGGGTTCAAGACCCGCCTGGGCAGCGAGACCTCATCTCTATAATAAATCAAAAAAACATCTAGGCCCATAATTCCGGCTACTTGGAAGGCTGAGGCGGAAGTATCGCTGGAGCCCAGCAGGTCTAGGCTGCGGTGGCTGGGAGTGGCCACTGTACTCCAGTCCGGGTGACAGAGTGAGACTCCAATTCAACAACAACAACAACAACAACAATATATATATATATCTTAAAAGTTTAACATTTAATAAACTGGCCTTTAGAATTGTAATGGGATTATTCCTATCCAATCTATAGGAACACTGAAAAAATCACAGTTCATATTACAAATATAAAAGAGATACTAAAGGCAAATCAAAAAATATATATGGACATCTTTCATTTTACTGTGCTTTGCAGGTACTGCATTTTTCACAAATTGAAGGTTGTAACAACCTTGTGTAGAAAAATTCTTTTGGCATCATTTTTACAAAAACCTGTGCTCGTATTTTGGTAATTCTCACAATATTTCAATCTTTTAAAGTATTATATCTGTTAGGGTGATCTGTGATCAGTGGTCTTTGATGTTACTATTATAATTGGTAGTGCCATAAACCACACCCATATTGGATGGCAAACAATAAATTTTATGTGTATTTTACCTATTCTACAAACTGGCTGTTCTTCCTTCTCACTCCTTGTCCAGGTTTCTTATTCATTGAGACACAACAACATTGAACCTTGGCCAATTATTAACCTTATAATGGTTTTTAAGTGTTCAAGTAAAAGGACTGTCTCTCACTTTAAATCAAAGGTTAGAAATGATTAAGCTTAGTGAGGAAGGCATATTGAAAGCTGAGACAGTCCAAAGTCAGGCCCCTATGCCAAACGATTAGCCAAGTTGTAAGTACAAAGGAAAAGTTCTTGAAGGAAATTAAAAGTGCTATGTCAGTGTACAGATGAATGATAAAAAAGTGAAACAGCCTATTGCTGATATGGAGAAAGTTTTACTGGTCTAGATAGAAAATCAAACCAGTTACCACATTCCCTTAGGCCAAAGCCTAATCCAGAGCAGGACCCTAACTTTTCAATTTTTTAAAAGCTGAGAGAGGTGAGAAGCTGAAGACAAGTTTGAAGTTAGCAGAGGGGAGTTCATGAGGTTTATGGAAAGACACCATCTCTAGCATGTAAGAGTGCAAGGTGACACAGCGAGTGCTGATGGAGAAGCTGCAGCAATTCTCCAGAAGATCTAGCTAAGATAGTGCCCCTGTGACTTTCTGGATAACACTCCTTAGAGCTAATGGAGGATGCATTCTTCACTTTATCTCCTATGCATTTCCAGCAGGCAGCTTTGGGAGATTCTTGATATTCCTGCAGAAGGCGCCTAATCTATAGGACAATAGATACACATTAGCTTCCCCTTCTGAGTTGTCACAAGTTCTGAGATTTGCATAACTTTTGTAATGTGTGAAGTCTTAGGCCTTGTAAATTTGCTTTACTCTAGGCAAGTGTGATTGCCAATCTGCTAGGCCTTAGGGCATCAGGAAGTCTGGGCAGAAAACTCTGAGGAAGGGGGGTGGGGGAGACATTGTCCTGAGTATATAATGGTTAATGCAGGTTGTGCTTTGGAAGTCTGTGTTTTTTAAAAGACAAAGTTGGTAAAGTTAGTCTTTACATAAATTATGTATTTTTCCAGAATATAGCTTTTATTTTCTCATCATTGTATCAAGGTTTAGGAGCAAGATAAAAATGCATTTCTTGTTCTCAGTGTGTCCTTTCAAACGTTATTATGAGAGTGTTTTGAGTTACTCAAAGCTTTAGCAGGAAAACCACCCAGAAAAGATTCACCCTAGTGTCCTTTCCCACTACGATAAGGCTCTTGCTCATTATTTTCATCAAAGAAGGCAATTTTGGGAGTGTTTTGATGAAAAATCATTAGACATCCACCTAGAAATTATCCACCTAATTAGACACCCACCTAATTAGAAATTATATTTCTAATATGTCTCCTTCTAACTTCTTTTTGTTTCCTGATCTTAAAAAATTCTTTAAAGAGCACTCATTTTTCTTCAGTTAATAATATCAGAAAGCCTGCATTGACATGGTTAGATTCCCAGGAACCTCAGCTCGTTAGGGATGGATTAATAATTAAGGGTGATTAATCCATTACTTACAAACATGTTTTGAACTTGATGGAGTTTATGCTCAGAAATAAAATTCATATCTTCCATTTTCCTATTTTAATTTCATGTTTTCACAAAATTTTTGAAGTCCTCTGTAAGGCAATAGCAAACTTAAGTCAAGCGATGTGCATGTTTATTGTGGCATTCAATTTGGTAACTTGCACACCTGAGATAACTCTCCCTGGCTGGAGTCCAATATCTGACACAGGGCTTTTAATAAGGCTCTTAGCCTTCTGTCCAAACTGAAGGATACTACAAGTAATAGTCCAAGAGAACATGTTTTAAAATGTGTGGAATTTAATTATTTATTGTTTTCTCACAGACTCAATTTAGTTCAGGTTTAGGGTAAAAATCTAGTAAGTTAATAGGTACAATATCATTATTGGATTTAGATACAGTATGTCTGGGGTGATTAGTGGCCCTTTGTATTGGCAAGAGAGTTGACTCTGTGCAAAGATGTGCTTCTTGGGTTGCAAGGAGTTGCAGTGATGCTGTTTGGCTTCCACCGGAGTACAAGGGTTGCAATTTAATACTAGTCAAACTGCATTAGGGCTCTTCCCTCTTTTACTAAAAATGATCCAAAGTCTTTAGCTTTTATTAAGTTAATTGGTTATAAATGCTAGATAACATGGAATTAACCATGTAGGCAGGAAAGGCACTGTCAAATTCACCACAATCCCTCTTTCACCTTCAGGACCATGATAGTTACTTTAAGGGAACAATGGTTTAAATATCTGTACACTTTCTGCACATTGAATTTTTTTCATTCCTTTTTTATATCTAATTTAGCAGTTTTCAAACTTCACTGTGCATAAGAATTACCTTACAGAATTTTACACATAAAATAAATACACTACATTTCCATTGTTAAGATGGTAAACATTCTGACTTTATAATCCAACTGTATAACAGAATGCCCCATGGTAGTTTGATTCTGGGAATGGCCCTTCTCAGGAAAAGTATGCTAGAGTCTGCAAAACGAGGGTAGCCTGCTTTACACAAGTCTTTCTCACAAAATTGCCAGCTTTCAGAGGGGAAGAGAGTGCAGGGCTGCATGTCTTAATCCAGCCAAATATGCAGATGTTCTCATCACTCATCTGCCAGCAAACTCAACCACATCAGTCCATCTCCCTTCCAAAACTCCTATTCCTTGTTCAGTGTGTGCATGAAAGAAATGACAAACACTTGCTTAGCAACTGATTACGGATCAAGTAGACTCAAAGAGGACCAAATGGAGATTGTACAAGTGCAACCATATATATTTATAAAGGTTTTAGTTATAGCATCATTAAATATGCAGACTTTGGTCTCTTGATGCACCCTTCACTTTAACTTGGAGACTGCTGGTCTGGAGATTGGATGATAAGAGCACAGGTACAAAGTCAGAGAGAGGATTTGTAGTCCTCTTAGAATGACTGAGGACCTGGGCTATGGCAAGAACAGAGAGGATGGAGAGAAAGAAGGTTGTAAAGGTAGGGCAGACCAATTTTGGGAACTGGTTTGATAGAAGGTAAAGAGGCAGTGAGGTAGAATGGGTGATCCCCAGGTTTTGGGCTTAGGTGATTCTGGTGATAATTTCTTCATGATCCTAGATTGAGAGTATATTGCCTAATGATAGACTGAACCATCCTAATTGTAAAGCAAACCTCTCACTTATTAACTCTTTGGATCTCAAGTTCCTGAGACAATTAACGTATTTTGGCCAGAAGAGCTTCCTAGAGGGATTATTAATATACAGAAAAAAACGAAAGGCATTTTCTGATCTGGAGGAAAGAAAACAATTTTCAGGTATGATGTGTTAGTTTTGAGGCTCTATCAAGTTTCAGCCTTTGGAAGCAGAGAAGAGGTGAACATTCTGGTATACAGGGAAATGCCTTTCATATGGGGAATTTGTAACTTGGACATGGTAATTAAATCCATGGGAGCAGAACAGGTTTACTTTACCAAAACTATGAGAGCCAATACTGCAAAGAAAAAAGATTCATAAATTAGGAAGCAGCGAGTGAATGCTCTTTTAATAACACCATTGACATCTTTAAATTTAATGGTATTGTTTCCATAAGAGGCAGGCATCAAAATGACCCCAGAGCAAAGAACATGTATAATCAACCCCTGAAGCTCTTGTAGCATGCCCTTAAATGATAATCACCCACTTCTACCACATTAGGTAGAGATACCAAAAATATTCAGAAATACATGTCTGTTCATAATTAGCACAGAGTGCATTTTATTTGAAATTAGAATTGCAATTAATTCTTGGCTATATACCCACAGATTACCCACATTGTGGCTTACTGTGTTATAATAAATACTTCCATTCTTTTACATTAACTGACTTGTTGACACACAATACTCTATTTAGACCTAATCTGCTGCCTGACTGAACTAACCAGTTTTCTTAGGTGCCCCCCCAAAAGCTCTCTGTATACAAAGTATAATATTGTCTTACAAATATTTTTTGAGTTGGAGTCTCACTCCATGGCCCAGGCTGGAGTATAGTAGCATGCTCATAGCCACCCAGCATTGATGTGTCAGGTTCCGGCAATCCTTCTGCCTCAGTCTTCCAAGTAGCCAAAACTACAGGTGTGCACTGCCACACCAGGCTCATTTTTTAATTTATTGTAGAGATGAGATCTTGCCAAGTTGTCCAGGCTGTTCTCACACCGGTGGGCTCAGACAATACCCTCACCTCGGCCTCCCAAAGTGCTGGGATTACAGGCTTGAGCCACTGCACTTGGCCTAGAGAAGTTTGAACTGAAAAAGTTAGAAGGCTCACATAAGTCAGCAATGTATTATTAGCAAATTTTATTATAAAAGTTACAGCAGACATAGGACCTTACTGATAAATTGACAAGACATTAAAGGACCTTGTGCAGTGGGTGCAGGTGGTTATCAAAGACAAGGAAAATGACCATTCCTTAAACTGTGAGGATACCAGTTCTCTCTGTTCACAAATGAAATAAGGATTTTATATTCCAACACACACCTTAATTACAACTGTCTTTTTAAGTTTATTAATTCTATAATTATTAGTTATCAACTGCTGAAGGTTGTTAGTGAACCAAGTCTGGCATGCACTAAGATCTTTGCATTGACAAATTCATCTATATTTTTCACCTTCTCATCTTATGTTTAACACGGAGAGAGTTCAACTCATTT
>NW_007204628.1:0-389 GCF_000164805.1 Carlito syrichta | reverse complement strand
CCACCTGCCCATTGGAGCTTTGGAGCTCTGGAGCTCCGGCCCACACTGGCTGAGGTACTCAGTGCATGACCCCAAGATTGGGGACCAAGAAAAGCGGAGACAAAGGGATATACAAAAGAGAATCTGCCTCCGCCTTTCTCCAGGCAGAGATTTCCATTGCCCTGCCCACCTATCAACAAACTCCACCTCAGTTCCAAAGGCAACATCCATCACTAAACAGGAGACAAAGCCCCACCCCTAAGCTGAATAAGATAAAAGCAACTCCCAGGCAGCCAAATCCAAGCTGTGCATAAACCTAGCTGCCTGCAATGAAAAACAAAGGGGAGAGACCAGAGATAAGAGCTGAAGTGATTTTAGTCTGATCTCTTATTGTGACTTATGATTTTATC
>NW_007204627.1:0-843 GCF_000164805.1 Carlito syrichta | reverse complement strand
GAGGTTCTGGTAGTGGAAGGAAAGAGCAGATAGAGTTCTAAGTGCTAAGAACAAATCCCTGGGTGCTGATCAGGTGGATACTTGCACTAAATTCAGAAACAGGGCAGCCTCAAGCAAAAATGTAAATTAGACAACATTTGTTCTACTCTCCCCAGTGCCTTTTTCCTCCATGGAACCATCAGAACCTATCCCTGGAAAAGATTTGATAAGCTATTTCCCCCTTATTGTGACTTAAGTCAGCAGATTTGTATTGAGTTTTTTTTTTCAGTTACACAAATATTTGTATTTCAAGTATTTTTATGGAATAAAAAATGTGGTCCTTTGTTAAAAGGAATTCTAAGAAGCTTCAAGTAGGTAGAGGCATTAGGGGTCGGAAAGAGGAAGTTTTTCCTCTTCCCAACCACTCAAAATCAGTTCTCAATAGGGAGTTATTTAGGGTCACAAAAGTGTGGAAATGGGGTACCCTAGCAGGAAATCTACAAGCTGTTTGAGGATGGATCACTCATAATTTTAAAGTTAGAGTAAATTTGGACATCTGTTGTCTGAACACAGCCTTAGAATAATGAGTTTGTTTTTATTTTTAAAAAAAGTATAAAATATGGGAAAATATTTGAAAATTTTATTTATTGGCAAACTCTTTACCAAAAGATGTACAGTGCTGGCCTAATAATTCTCTATATCTGGCCTTCAATCTTTTTCCAGGAACCAGATCATTATTCAAAAGTTTCATCTTAGATACTTCCTTACCTTCATCTTTAATTATCATAATGAAATAGATATAAAAAATATTAAGTGAAAGCAATGAGAATAATTTTAAAAGATCTCTGTAGATAATTCAGTTCT
>NW_007204626.1:0-559 GCF_000164805.1 Carlito syrichta | reverse complement strand
GGCAGAAAAAACGGTCGCAGGGTATTGTCGCTCCGCGGGACCCCCGCGAGCCCCTCCCAGCCTCCCGCGAGGAGGCGCGGGCGCCTCCTAGTACCAGTGATCGCGTGTCCCTGCCCTCCCGCTGCTGGCTGGGGTCACTGGGCGGCTGACGTGGGGAGTCCTGGGTGTCCTTTTCCAGGGCGGCGCCAAAAGGGGTGGCGGAGCCAGAGTTGAAAAGCCGGGGTGCAACCGGCAGGTGGCGCCATTCTCAGGGCGGCCGGTCTCCCATCCAAGGGCTCACCAGGAGCGACCCTGATTAGTTTCCCAACCTGTGGGGCATCCTGCGCCAACGCGCCTTGAAGCGCCCTGCCAGTGATGGCGCCGATGGCGCCTTCAAGAGTCGGCTTGGTGGTGTGCCCAACAGGGCCCTTGGATGCCTGTCAGCATGGCGCCTGGAGAGACAGGCCTGTGGGACCTCCCGAGAGACAGCGGAAGTCCAGCCCTTCGGGACACAGACACCCTCCCGCTTGTCAGCCGGCGGCCGGATCACCTAGCCCGCAGCCCGCCCCACCCAAAAAGG
>NW_007204625.1:0-866 GCF_000164805.1 Carlito syrichta | reverse complement strand
TTTTAAAAATCCATGAATTTTTTATATTCCATATTGTTGATCAATAATGAGCTATTAATAAATTATATTTCCTTATTTATCATAATATAGAATATATTTCTTGGAAGGCTATTATACAGACACACGTTGCTAGTCTCCAGAGGTATAAATTGCATGTGAAAAAGACACAAAAACTTTGACTTATTGGCACTTGTAGTCTAGAGTAATAGACATTAACCAAAAAACCATGCAAAATAAATTTATAATTACAAACTGTAATTACTGTCCTGAAACTAATTTATGAAGTGCTATAGAATGAGAGCTTCTAAAGAAATCAAGACATCAGAGAAGACATTCCTGAGAAAGCAACATTTGTGAAGAAATTTGGTAGAAGTTAATATATTATTACACAAGGTTTTTCCTTCTAAAGTCATTTTTAAACTAACCTATTAGTTACATTAAAAAGAGACCTCATCTCTACAACAAATCAAAGTTAGCTGGGTGTGGTAGCGCGTGCCTGTGATTCCGGCTTCTCGGAAGCCTGAAGCAGAAGGATCGACAGAGCCCAGCAGGTCGAGGCTGCGGTGGCCGGGAGCGGCTGCACTCCAGTCTGGGCGACAGAGTGAGACTCCAAATCAAATAATAATAATAATAATAATTTTAAATAATAAGACATTTTCATACTAAAAAAAGTGATAGAAATAAAATATTAACTAAATGATAAATAAGATTTTAGTTTCATAAGGTGCCACTAATTCAAATCATTTTAAGAAATTGTTTTCCATTGGCAGTAGTGATATATTGCCAGGGTAGGGGGAAAGGGACACAATATCAATAAAGGTATCTGATCTCAAACCAGGTGAAGTGGGAATCAAAGGGAGGCTGAA
>NW_007204624.1:0-664 GCF_000164805.1 Carlito syrichta | reverse complement strand
TGGCACGGTTAGGAGGTTCTAAAACAGATGCAACTTAATATCCTTGACCCACGGACCAGAAATCAGGAAGGCCAGAGGTGCTATCTAGAGGTGGAGAACGGAGAGTCTTCTGGTGAGGCATTAGGTCCAGATGTCAGGCATGAGCAGGGGCCTCGCACGAGGCTGATTTATCACATTTGCAACGTTCAGGGATGGGGAGTCAGAAGACCCTATGACCACCTCAGCTCTGTGTCTGAGTCTCTGAGGGACCATGGTAAGAGTATTGACATAGGGGGCGGTGGGCTCCATTGTCAGGTACCAGACTAGGTGACTCGTGAATGTTAACTTAAATAATTTGGCAAATCACTGATTATCTCCAATTCCTCAGTGGAAAATAGATGAACTAATTTGTTTAATCTGTAAAGTCACCTCCAATTCTGACATTTTGGTATTCTGTGATTCTACAATCACGGACTCTAGTCCCAGAGATCTGTGATGCCTTCGCATGGCCTCCAGTAGCGGCACTTGGTCCTTAGCGCTAATGTCCATTAGTCGCTGCTTCCTGGCCCACCATATTTCATACGTGCTATCTCCCATGAGATCACACACTCTCCAGGGTAACTTTGTCTTCATCTCTGGGGTCTTCCTCCCAACTCTGTGCCTCGGTGCAACAGCCCTGAAAATG
>NW_007204623.1:0-768 GCF_000164805.1 Carlito syrichta | reverse complement strand
TGTAAGAGTATTGACATAGGGGGCGCTGGGCTTCATTGTCAGCTACCAGAATAGGTGACTCGTGAATGTTAACTTAAATAATTTGACAAATCACTGATTATCTCCAATTCCTCAGCGGAAAATAGATGAACTAATTTGTCTAATCTGTAAAGTCACCTCCAATTCTGACATTTTGGTATTCTGTGATTCTACAATCACGGACTCTAGTCCCAGAGATCTGTGATGCCTTCGCATGGCCTCCAGTAGCGGCACTTGGTCCTTAGCGATAATGTCCATTAGTCGCTGCTTCCTGGCCCACCATATTTCCTACGTGCTATCTCCCATGAGATCACACACTCTCCAGGGTAACTTTGTCTTCATCTCTGGGGTCTTCCTCCCAACTCTGTGCCTCGGTGCAACAGCCCTGAAAATGAGTTGCGGGCTCTCAGCAGGCACTAGGCAACTCTTTGCTCGGTCTAGGGTTCTAGGGGGCTGCGGAGTCCTGTGCCTGGGGCTCAAGGCCCTTCCTTCTGTTTCCAGCCCGGTTGCTCATTCTCGACACCACTCACAGTCAGGTCTTCTGGCCACAAACAGATAAAAGCCTACCAGTGAAGACCTTGTAAAACACAATGGATAAAAGCCGGTTGGTTCCTCTGGCCCTGTGTTCCACAACACCCCAATGCTCAGATCACCCTCCTCCACTAGTGCCAGTGTCTGTTCTGAGCGCCCAGCTCCTCCGTCCACACCCGACTCCCTCTCTGGTTGTTGTCACTTCAAGGCAAGAAACCG
>NW_007204622.1:0-885 GCF_000164805.1 Carlito syrichta | reverse complement strand
GGATTCCCAGGATGTAGCCGGATCTTCAGAGCACTCGGGTGTGGGCGGCAGAGGAGGTGCATCCATGATCTGCCAGTCTTTGAGCCAAGTTGATTTTTAAACTGGTTTTAAGACTTTATGGAAAATTTGTTATGATTTGGCTGTTCTCTAAATGGGAGGAACTTGTTATGACTGAAAAAGACAGTTTCTTTATACTCTCCCCAAGCTCTGGGTTAGTCTCTTACCCTCCCACCTCCTATCCCTGGGGCACATTTACATAAGGGCAAGATCAAACAAATTCTACAGTGTCCACAGTTTCATTTCTTCCAAAATAATTCTCTAGTTTTGAAGCTCTGACATCATGAGGTCCCCAGTGAAGAGGGGGACGTTCCTTGGGGACGCCATTTTCCCAGCACTGGGTGCAGAGACTCGCCGCCAGGATGCAATGGGCCTGGTCTCCAACCTTTCAAAATGACCTTTCTCCATTGCCCAGATGGCAGGGACTCCAGGCAGCAAGGTGGAGGGCCTGACTGTTCCAGGCCGACCACCCCAGCCTGCCTCCGCCCCAACGTGGGCCCTGGTTTACCTGCATCGTTAAGCACTCATGAGAACCTCTCACTTTTCTCCACCAAGACGTAGGAAGCCACTCCCTCTTTGCGACAGTTTAGCGAGTGTCACACAGTTCCCAGTGGCCGAGACCCGCGGGATCATGCACAATTGTTACCCTGGTGCCTTGGGTTTCAGGTTAAGACATTGGGGGGTCTACCTGTGGCGACCCCACTGCTCCCAAGGCCCCAGCTCCTGGGTGCCCAGTCTGTACCATCATACCAAGCATGGTCAGGCACCCCCCCATTGACCCCAGGTTAGAATAGTGCACCTTAAGTGCCCCAAAGGGCATGGGGCTGC
>NW_007204621.1:0-770 GCF_000164805.1 Carlito syrichta | reverse complement strand
CATTTTCCCAGCACTGGGTGCAGAGACTCGCCACAGGATGCAATGGGCCTGGTCTCCAACCTTTCAAAATGACCTTTCTCCATTGCCCAGATGGCAGGGACTCCAGGCAGCAAGGTGGAGGGCCTGACTGTTCCAGGCCGACCACCCCAGCCTGCCTCCGCCCCAACGTGGGCCCTGGTTTACCAGCATCGTTAAGCACTCATGAGAACCTCTCACTTTTCTCCACCAAGACGTAGGAAGCCACTCCCTCTTTGCGACAGTTTAGCGAGTGTCACACAGTTCCCAGTGGCCGAGACCCGCGGGATCATGCACAATTGTTACCCTGGTGCCTTGGGTTTCAGGTTAAGACATTGGGGGGTCTACCTGTGGCGACCCCACTGCTCCCAAGGCCCCAGCTCCTGGGTGCCCAGTCTGTACCATCATACCAAGCAGGGTCAGGCACCCCCCCATTGACCCCAGGTTAGAATAGTGCACCTTAAGTGCCCCAAGGGCATGGGGCTGCAGGGACTGCAGTGAGCATGGCGCTGCAGGCAGGACAAGCTGAGGCAGGTGGCGGGAGGACATGCCTGGAGCGACTCCAGGGAAAACCCTGAAGGAAAGGTCCAGAAGCACAGGAGGGCCGGAGTGAGTGCCTGGGCTGCCTAGGGATGGCGCTCCCCTGAGCACTGCAGGCAGAGCGGATCTTACCTCGGGTACTAGGCAGAGAAACAGGCCACGGTATCCAGGCCTGGAGTGCCTTGAGGATGCCGTCCCCAGTGTGGAAGGACGCG
>NW_007204620.1:0-810 GCF_000164805.1 Carlito syrichta | reverse complement strand
GTGGAGGGCCTGACTGTTTCAGGCCGACACCCCAGCCTGCCTCCGCCCCAACGTGGGCCCTGGTTTACCTGCATCGTTAAGCACTCATGAGAACCTCTCACTTTTCTCCACCAAGACGTAGGAAGCCACTCCCTCTTTGCGACAGTTTAGCGAGTGTCACACAGTTCCCAGTGGCTGAGACCCGCGGGATCATGCACAATTGTTACCCTGGTGCCTTGGGTTTCAGGTTAAGACATTGGGGGGGTCTACCTGTGGCGACCCCACTGCTCCCAAGGCCCCAGCTCCTGGGTGCCCAGTCTGTACCATCATGCCAAGCAGGGTCAGGCACCCCCCCATTGACCCCAGGTTAGAATAGTGCACCTTAAGTGCCCCAAGGGCATGGGGCTGCAGGGACTGCAGTGAGCATGGCGCTGCAGGCAGGACAAGCTGAGGCAGGTGGCGGGAGGACATGCCTGGAGCGACTCCAGGGAAAACCCTGAAGGAAAGGTCCAGAAGCACAGGAGGGCCGGAGTGAGTGCCTGGGCTGCCTAGGGATGGCGCTCCCCTGAGCACTGCAGGCAGAGCGGATCTTACCTCGGGTACTAGGCAGAGAAACAGGCCACGGTATCCAGGCCTGGAGTGCCTTGAGGATGCCGTCCCCAGTGTGGAAGGACGCGAATTGCCCCCAGTGTGGAAGGACGCGAATCGCATGCGTGTGCACAACCTATGTATTTTATAAACCTCCTCTTAATTAACAAGAAAATTTTCATTATGCCTCCAATGTGAACCAAGGCAGTGGCACGAGAACTTCCAGGGCTCATAATTTGATAT
>NW_007204619.1:0-1225 GCF_000164805.1 Carlito syrichta | reverse complement strand
CCCCCCGAGTGGAAGCTGATTTGGGCACCCATTTGGTGAGTAAGTCCCTGCATAGTAGAGAGTATGGACAGTCTGGAATGACTATGAAGGAGTGAGATACCTGGCCTACACCAAGGTCCACTGTTCTTTGGGTGGTCCACGGATATGGTTTGGTGCCCGTGGTCCCCTGTACCCATGAAACTTTATTTGCTATTTTCCCATGAGGTTGTAATAGGATGGAGTGCTGTGCACCCGTGTCCACATGAAACTGTATGGGTTTCCCCTCTATTTTCAGTGTTACCCTGGGTTTGGGGAGGGGTTCCGAACCCCGACCCCCCTAGTCTCCCAGGTTTAGAACTTTCAGCCCGTTTGTGGTAAGTTCACCCTCTTGGTATGAGAGGTCTACTCCGCACCCGCATGGTGGCCTATCTCCTGGATCCCTGGGATCAGGGGGTTTCTTAGGACAGTCTTTCACCCAATGACCTTCTTCTTTGCAATATGCACACTGGTTTCTATTTAATTTGGGGCACCCTTTCTGACGACTGTCCTCCTTACCTGACTCTGCAGCCAGTTTCTTAAGGCATCTCTGCTTTTCCCGTGGGTCATTGGTGGTTGTGGCCAGCAGGATTTTGGCCAAGTTGCGAGTCTGACGATTGTTCACTCTGGTCTGCTGCTCTTCTGGACTTTCTCGGTTGTTGTACACTCTTTCTGCCACTATTAATAAGTCCTGAAGGCCTTTCTCGCCTAATCTCTCTACTTCCTGCAACTTTTTTCTAATATCTGGGGCAGCCTGATTAATAAAAGCCATTATAATAGCTGCCTTGTTTTCTGGCACTTCCGGGTTCATAGGAGTGTACCACCTGAAGGCTTCCGAAATTCTTTCTAGGAAGGCAGCTGGACTTTCATCGTTATCTTGTCTAACATCATATACCCTGGCCAAATCGGTAGGCTTGCGTGCCGCAGCCCTGAGACCCGCCATTCGAGTCTGGCGATAGACTCGGAGCCTCTCCTTACCTTCTGCCATGTTGAAGTCCCATGCAGGGTGGGACAAGGGAAAGACTGCATTGATGAAGTCCGGATTCTGGGTAGGCTGCCTGTCTTCTCCCAGAACCAATTTCCGGGCTTCCACCTGGATGCCTTCCCTTTCCTCCATGGGTTAAAGAGAAACTTTAAAAGCATTTGACAATCATCCCAGGTGGGCTGGTGGGTAAAAGAATACTTTCTAGTAGGTCAGTAAGATCTTTTG
>NW_007204618.1:0-712 GCF_000164805.1 Carlito syrichta | reverse complement strand
TGTTTTTCCCGTGGGTCATTAGTGGTTGTGGCCAAGCAGGATTTTGGCCAAGTTGCGAGTCTGATGATTGTTCAACTCTGGTCTGCTGGTCTTCTGGACTTTCTCGGTTGTTGTACACTCTTTCTGCCACTATTAATAAGTCCTGAAGGCCTTTCTCGCATAATCTCTCTACTTCCTGCAACTTTTTTCTAATATCTGGGGCAGCCTGATTAATAAAAGCCATTATAATAGCTGCCTTGTTTTCTGGCACTTCCGGGTTCATAGGAGTGTACCACCTGAAGGCTTCCATAATTCTTTCTAGGAAGGCAGCTGGACTTTCATCGTTATCTTGTCTAACATCATATACCCTGGCCAAATCGGTAGGCTTGCGTGCCGCAGCCCTGAGACCCGCCATTCGAGTCTGGCGATAGACTCGGAGCCTCTCCTTACCTTCTGCCATGTTGAAGTCCCATGCAGGGTGGGACAAGGGAAAGACTGCATTGATGAAGTCCGGATTCTGGGTAGGCTGCCTGTCTTCTCCCAGAACCAATTTCCGGGCTTCCACCTGGATGCCTTCCCTTTCCTCCATGGTTAAAGAGAAACTTTAAAAGCATTTGACAATCATCCCAGGTGGGCTGGTGGGTAAAAAGAATACTTTCTAGTAGGTCAGTAAGATCTTTTGGATTATCAGAGAATTTACCAGTTTGGGTCTTCCAATTGTATAAATCAGAGG
>NW_007204617.1:0-1063 GCF_000164805.1 Carlito syrichta | reverse complement strand
AATTGTCCACGTGCACAAAACACATGAAAAACATCATTTATATTATTTTTATGTATTGTAATTTTGTCTATATTTAAGAAATATTTTGCCCGAAAATAGAAAGATGTTAGCATTCTAAATAATGGTAGCTACAATAAAAAGAAAAAAGTAGCATACAATTGTTAAATATAATGAGATGGAGTCAGATAAGTGATAAAAACTTTCTCTGTGAATTCAATGGAGAAACACTTAAACTCTGAGATTTATTTTTTCTTAAAAAACCAAAGTAACAAACTTCCCCTTCAAGCCAATAACATCATCCACTTTTCTGCATAAGATGGGCACAGGATTTCAACTTCTTAATTAACTGCCATGTAAATGTTTAGGACTGAAATTAGTCACCAGAGGAAGCCCATATTATTCCTCAAAAACAGTTGCAAAAGACTGGGGACAGAATGAAAATATACATAGAGATTGGGATAGAAGTTCAAGGAGAGTACAGATTGTTCTTTTACTGTTTCCTGAAATGCAGTTTCCTCCCAATTTCAAGCTTCAAAATTAACTAGCTTTGATGGACAAAAAGGCTTTGTGTGTGTGTGTGTGTGTGTGTGTGTGTGTGTGTGTGTGAATCAGACATTTAAAAATATTTTAAAAATATTTATTGTGAAGATGTGGGATACAATTCAGGATTAGGTATACTCATGGCTACTGTACAGGTAAATTTGGGACTGACTTTGGTCCCCACTTCACCTGTTGAGGTCAGGTTCACTTATTGATGAAGTGTGTCCCCCCTCATCTGGCATTGTCCTGCTATTGTCAAACCCTTTCTTATAGTATGATATTTTTTTAGGGTCCATTTATGAGTGAGATCATGGGGTACTCAGTTCTTTGTTTCTGTGATAGATCACTGAGTATCATAGGCTCTAAATCCATCCAAGTTGCTGTGAAGTTCATAATTTTGCCCTTCTTTATGGTTGCATAGCATTCCATAGGGTATATGTGCCACGTTTTTTAAATCTAGTCTACTTTTGATAGGCAGCACAGTGGGTTCCATGTTTTTGCTTTTGTGAATAGTGCTGCATTA
>NW_007204616.1:0-358 GCF_000164805.1 Carlito syrichta | reverse complement strand
TTGTGGAGAAAGCAAAGAGGAATCACCTTCCTCATACCTGGTAAAACCACCTAGGTCTTCTTTATTCATCTCCCTTCCCCAATAGTCATAAACTTTATGACAACTGGCTCAAATTATTTGCTGATTCCTCACTCAGTTCAATATATAAGTAAATAAATCCTAAATTTACTCATATTACTTCCATCCCCACCCACAGTCCTTCCTCCTTTCAACCAATTAAGCCTACTTCAATTTTTGCTAATCATTTTTTCTGAACCGCACAGAAAATTGTAAATCAAGGAAATGCACAGATGAGCTATCCAGTGTGTGTGTGTGTGTGTGTGTGTGTGTGTGTGTGTGTGTGTGTGTGTGTGTAGTT
>NW_007204615.1:0-817 GCF_000164805.1 Carlito syrichta | reverse complement strand
CAGTGCATAATTATAAATTACTGGATGGGGATGCTTATGGTCACATGGACTATACAAAGAGAGGAGGCATGACCTCCAACAAAGGGCAATGGATCTCTTATAAATAGTATGAGCAGAAGGTCAACAGACACACAGTAGGCAAGCAAGGAAGCGGGGAACTGGAGGGAGGGGCACAGGTGGGAAAGAGGGGGGAGAGAGGAGGGAGGCCAGAAAGGAGGAAAATTGAACTGAACTGGGAATTTCTAAAGGGAAACTGATTAACTCTAGAAAGAACCAAAGAGGAAACTCCAGTGTACAGGGAAATGTTTAAACAGAAATTTGGGTGCACTTGAGAGTGGGGTTACTTACTGTGGAGGATTTCTTGTTTTGCTTCCTGAGTACAGGACCCCCAACACACCTGAGCAGTTGCTCCCACGAATTTGGATAGCTCTGTCCCCTTCTCTATGATATCACCTCCTACTCTACAGAGGGAGTAAATGTGCCAAGAATTACATCATGAAGTGGATGAGAGGGAGGAGGACATGATGAAGCCACACAGAACACCAGAAGCCACCCTTGGTTCCTGTAAGACAGAGAACAGAGTTAGAGAAGGAGAGGTTCCTGGGTGTGAATAAGCTGTACTGAACTAGCCACATGAACATTAGTAAACAAAAGATAGGGGAGAGTATCTTCATCGAAATAATGTGATACATGGCAGAGACATGAATCAGATTCACAGACAGCCATACTATAAAACACTAGAGTGGGGACAACCATCAGACACAAACCTTAGATTGTCATTGCCCCAACAACCTCTTGGCAATGAGGCATTGCTTGG
>NW_007204614.1:0-765 GCF_000164805.1 Carlito syrichta | reverse complement strand
AGGCTTCCTGAGGCAGAGAGAGAAACAGAAGCCACACTGGAACAAAAATTTCATGAAATCATTCAAGAAAACTTCCCTCATCTCAATAAGGATGAAAAAATCCAAACAAAAGAGATTCAGAGAACCCCTGCAAGACAACAAATGAGAAGACCAACTCCCAGACACATAAAAATTTGCCTAAACAAAGTAGCTATAAAAGGAAAAATCCTAAAGGCATCAAGAGAAAAAGGCCAGACTACCTACCAGGGAAAACCAATTAGAATAGCAGCAGATTCATCCACAGAAACCCTGAAGTCCAGGAGAGCCTGAAGCCCTATCTTCAAAGTCCTAAAAGAGAAACAGTTTCAACCAAGAATAAACTACCCAGCCAAACTAAGCTTCATTAGTGAGGGAGAATTGAAATCTTTTCCAGATATCCAATCCCTAAGAACCTACGCTGCCACCAGACCACCTCTACAAGAAACACTTAAGAAAGTACTGAACACAGAAGAAAAAGAAAAAAGAACAACAGCATTCTTCACAAGAGTACAGGCAAAAGATTAAAAACACACATGAACCAACCCCAAAACCCAAAGAAAGACAACAAACAAACAGGAACAACCCTGTAAGAACCTTATGACAGGGATCAACTCTTGCATTTCAATTATTAGCCTAAATGTGAATGGACTAAATGCACCACTGAAAAGACATAGAATGTCAAAATGGATAAAAATATCATCATGCAACAATCTATTGCCTTCAAGAGACTCGCCTCACTAGAAAGGA
>NW_007204613.1:0-866 GCF_000164805.1 Carlito syrichta | reverse complement strand
TCCTCCCGGCCACCACAGCCTCGACTTGCTGGGCTCTGGTGATCCTTCCACCTCAGCCTTCCAAGTAGCTGAAACTACAGGTGCACGCTACCACGCCTGGCTAATTTTTGATTTATTGTAGAGATGAGGTCTCGTCAAGTTGCCCAGGGGGGTCTCGAACCCGCGGGCTCAGGCAATCCACTCACCTCAGCCTCCCAAAGTGCTGGGATTACAGGCTGAGCCACCGAGCCCAGCTCAGTTTATTCCTTTTATGATTGTTAGGTATTTATCAAAATTATTCAAAGAGTAGTTGACAAAATTGTAATATTTCTATAGACATAATGTTAAATGTAAAAGTAAATGGAAATTTATATAGGTGTATTATTTTTTCCCAATTTTGTGAAAAGAAAAAAAAAAACTCCAGACTAGTATCTGTTTCCACATGTCTGGCACATTTTGATTCATTGCTCTCATGATAAAAATGGTGGTCCTCCAAGACAACACTTGTCCATCCCCCTTACTCAAGACTGACTGAACTGTCAGTTGGATGGGAAAAAATGAACTCTGCTGGAATGTTTGAAAGAAAATGTGTTCAAAAGAAAGTTTGTGATTTAAAGTTGAAAGCAAGAATTTGAAACAATTTAAAGGAGCTCACAGCTGTCATTCCAGTGTCTCAGAGCCTGAGGTGGAAGGACTACTTGAGGTCAGGAGTTTGAGACCAGCTTGGGCAGCATAGTGAGTCCTTGTCTCTAAAAATTTTTTTTTAATTTTTTGAAGAAATTATTTAAAAGAATATGTGGATTCCAGAATAATCTCAATTTTTAAGTAGCATATACTCAGAAAGGTCCTCCCGATGCCCTGTCTAAAGTAGCTCCTCACCCCCAGAG
>NW_007204612.1:0-1175 GCF_000164805.1 Carlito syrichta | reverse complement strand
TTAGATCTATTGTAGATGTATAGAAAATAATTGTAACAGATAATTTGCTCCTCAAACAAGTGGAAATGATGAAAATAAAGACTGACATCTAATTTTAAAATGCTTTCACTTATAAAATGTGACATCTGAGTATATGTGAACAGGCATACCATGATCAATAAATTATTTATAAGTAACTCCTCAGAGCAATTTAATGACAATTTAGTTAAACAAATAGGGTAAATCTGAAACTTAACACTGGCAGGAATTAGCATCATTTGCAGAAATAAAAGAAACAGAATGTGATGTACTTCCACTGCAAAGGCTAAGATAATTGTTTGTACACTATAGCCCAGGTTTCAGTTCTTCTCTCCACCTGATGTCCTGCACAAGTTGGTTTTGGAGAGAACCAGGAAGAAACACGCTTAACTCTTACCGCAGGCTGAATGTGTGTCAGAATATTGGTGGCAACCAGGATTAGTGTTGAAGCCAGACGTCAGATCCCAGGAGTCGGTATCACTGAGGTTGGGCCAGAGAGCTGGAAGGGGTGTTTTTGTCAGCATCCTGCTCAAGGTCTACAAACCCTGATTCCAATTACTGGTTCTTACTAAGTCACGTGTGGGCTGAGAACTTAAATCACGTGTGGGCTGAGAGCTGGGTCCCTTGATTTTTGTTGTTGTTGTTGTTGTTGTTTTCGCTAAATGTAGTCCTACCTTAAGCATGAGAAATCAAAATGTGTCATGCTTCTATGTAAAAGGGAAACAATATAGACATTGCATTTATACAAAGATCAAGTTATGTTACTTCATTCTCATGCACTCCTGATGTAAAATATTTGGGAGCAACAATAGGCACATGACTGGTACTACTTTTCTTCCTTTGTTTTTCTGATGATAAGGTTTTTGGTAGAAGCAATCAATCTTTCAGAACTGTTTGTAGAAATGTCCAGTCCTGGGTTTCACTCCTTTGTTACCTGAGGGCTGGAGGTGGCCCACCAGTCTGCCTGGAATCCATTTCTATGTGGGACAATGGCTGCCCCTTGTGATGTAAAAGTCGCCAAGCTAGCCTGGCTCGGTGGCTCAGCCTGTAATTCTGCACCTTTGGGAAGCTGAGGTGAGTGGATTGCCTGATTCCACGGGTTTGAGACCCACCCAGGCAACTTGGTGAGACCTCATCTCTACATTAAATCAAAAAAA
>NW_007204611.1:0-1349 GCF_000164805.1 Carlito syrichta | reverse complement strand
CAGGATTAGTGTTGAAACCAGACGTCAGATCCCAGGAGTCGGTATCACTGAGGTTGGGCCAGAGAGCTGGAAGGGGTGTTTTGTCAGCATCCTGCTCAAGGTCTACAAACCCTGATTCCAATTACTGGTTCTTACTAAGTCACGTGTGGGCTGAGAACTTAAATCACGTGTGGGCTGAGAGCTGGGTCCCTTGATTTTTGTTGTTGTTGTTGTTGTTGTTTTCGCTAAATGTAGTCCTACCTTAAGCATGAGAAATCAAAATGTGTCATGCTTCTATGTAAAAGGGAAACAATATAGACATTGCATTTATACAAAGATCAAGTTATGTTACTTCATTCTCATGCACTCCTGATGTAAAATATTTGGGAGCAACAATAGGCACATGACTGGTACTACTTTTCTTCCTTTGTTTTTCTGATGATAAGGTTTTTGGTAGAAGCAATCAATCTTTCAGAACTGTTTGTAGAAATGTCCAGTCCTGGGTTTCACTCCTTTGTTACCTGAGGGCTGGAGGTGGCCCACCAGTCTGCCTGGAATCCATTTCTATGTGGGACAATGGCTGCCCCTTGTGATGTAAAAGTCGCCAAGCTAGCCTGGCTCGGTGGCTCAGCCTGTAATTCTGCACCTTTGGGAAGCTGAGGTGAGTGGATTGCCTGATTCCACGGGTTTGAGACCCACCCAGGCAACTTGGTGAGACCTCATCTCTACAATAAATCAAAAAAAAATTAACCGGGTGTGGTATTAGCCGGGTGTGCACCTATAGTTCCAGCTACTTGTAAGGCTGAGGTGGAAGGCTCGCCGGAGCCCAGCAGGTCGAGGTTGCAGTGGCCGGGAGCAGCCACTGCACTCCAGTCTGGGTGACAGAGTAAGACTCCAACTCAAAAAAAAAGACAGCAAAGTTTAAAAATCAGCAAAGTTAAATTATAGTGCTTATAGAAGCACAATTTAGGTGATACATCCATTTTAAAAATAGGCAAAGAGGGATTACAATAAAGTCACAACAGGGGCTACATTGGAGGTAGAGGAGGGGATGTGATCAGGATGAGGTCCTTGGACATGTCTTCTGGGATGGGTAACAAACATCTATCTCAACATAAGCTGCAGTTGCAATTTTGTAAGTCTACCTAATTCATTAAACCACACATACCCTTTGTGTGGTTTTATCTGTTTCGCAATAAAAAGATTTTAAACTACATTTAATAAATATTGAGTGTAAAGAATATCTGAAACTCTAAAAAATATTAAACAAAGATGCATGTGAGTAGGTATAACTGGTACTTAGACTCATTGTAAAACTGTTTGGAATGCTTTTCTAACTACTTTCACTGCAGGTAATTTCCTTTCTACAT
>NW_007204610.1:0-911 GCF_000164805.1 Carlito syrichta | reverse complement strand
GCCACATCAGATGGGCTCCATGAGTGTTCACTCTTAGCTGTGTTGCTGTGTGGAGGCAGGAATGGTGACAGAGCTGGCATTGGAGATGTGGGCATCTGCTCGGTGTTTCTGCCCTGCTTCTCAGGTTTTGGCTCAAAAGTCAGGGAAGCCTTCCCTGATTAAAATCTATATTAAAATCTTAACTTTTTCCCCTTCTTTTTTTCTCTATGTAACAAATCATTATGTACTCACTCTGTGATTTACTTACTTGTGTATTAGCTATTTCTCTCTATCCATATGCATTTCACAAGGATAAGGACTATTTACTGTGTGTGGCATTCAGTGGTAGACTCTTGATATCTGTAATAGTTTTAGGAACATATGAAGTTTTAGGTAAATGAACATACAGATGTTCATTTACTGTATGATGAATGAAAAAGTAGAACCTAGATGAACTTTCTAAGGACCTAGAAGTCCCCTGCTCAGCTCAACTGGAAACAAAGGAACAGGTGGCAGGCAACCTCATGAACTTGGGCAACCATTGTGGTTAGACATGGTAATGACAATGGCCAGGTCAGTTGCACAATATAAAACATTTGTGGAAAAGCTCTATTCCAGTAAGATTAAACAGGAGAGTTATGGAAGTGGGAAGAGTTTTTTGAGTTTGAGATTGTTTTGTTTTGTTTACATTAGTGACTCTGTTCTAGCCTGTGCAAGGCTTCTGCAAGATACTTGAGGCAATCAAATCCAGTGCCTGGGAGGGAGGTATGGGGATTATGGACCTCCTCAGCTCATGTCATTATGACTGGTGGTGAGTAGGACAGTGATTCTCTTTCAACAAACAGTGAACCCTAAAACTTTACAGAACTGGATCAACCAACTTATGAGACTTGAAGTAAGGAATTCGAATTCTCACTTGATTCCCAGGGTCT
>NW_007204609.1:0-743 GCF_000164805.1 Carlito syrichta | reverse complement strand
CACAAAAAAAATGAAATACCTGGTCATCTTCCTAACCAGAGACGTGAAAGACCTTTATAATGAAAATACAAAACACTGCTCAAAGAAATCAAAGCTGACACGAACAAGTGGAAAAATATTCCATGCTCATGGATCGGAAGAATCAACATTGTGAAGATGTCCATCTTACCTAAGGCAATCTACAAATTCAATGCAATACCCATTAAATTACCAACAACATTCTTCTCAGACCTAGAAAAAACAACACAGGAATTCATATGGAAACACAAACGTCCAAGAATAGCCAGAACAATCCTCAGTAAAAAAAACAAAGCAGGTGGTATCACAATACCAGACTTCAAACTTTACTATAAAGCTACAATCATCAAAACAGCTTGGTATTGGTACAGGAACAGGCATATAGATCAATGGAACAGAATTGAGATTCCAGAAGCAAAACCTCAATTTCTCAACCAACTCATCTTCGACAAAGCCCCCACCACCTACCAGTGGGGAGAGGAGAACCTATTCAGTAAATGGTGCTGGGAAAATTGGTTGACCACATGCAGAAGATTGAAACAGGACCCCTATCTATCCCCATGCACAAAGGTTAACTCCAAATGGATCAGAGACCTAAATGTAAAACCTCAAACCATAAGAACCTTAGAAAAGGAAGGAAATACTCTCATGGAAATCGGAACTGGCATCCAATTCCTGTAGAAAACCCGAAACCCACAGGACTTAAGAGAGAAGATAGACAAATG
>NW_007204608.1:0-721 GCF_000164805.1 Carlito syrichta | reverse complement strand
AAGAAATCAAAGCTGACACGAACAAGTGGAAAAATATTACATGCTCATGGATCGGAAGAATCAACATTGTGAAGATGTCCATCTTACATAAGGCAATCTACAAATTCAATGCAATACCCATTAAATTACCAACAACATTCTTCTCAGACCTAGAAAAAACAACACAGGAATTCATATGGAAACACAAACGTCCAAGAATAGCCAGAACAATCCTCAGTAAAAAAAATAAAGCAGGTGGTATCACAATACCAGACTTCAAACTTTACTATAAAGCTACAATCATCAAAACAGCTTGGTATTGGTACAGGAACAGGTATATAGATCAATGGAGCAGAATTGAGATTCCAGAAGCAAAACCTCAATTCCTCAACCAACTCATCTTCGACAAAGCCCCCACCACCTACCAGTGGGGAGAAGAGAACCTATTCAGTAAATGGTGCTGGGAAAACTGGTTGACCACATGAAGAAGATTGAAACAGGACCCTTATCTATCCCCATGCACAAAGGTTAACTCCAAATGGATCAGAGACCTAAATGTAAAACCTCAAACCATAAGAACCTTAGAAAAGGAAGGAAATACTCTCATGGAAATCGGAACTGGCATCCAATTCCTGTACAAAACCCGAAACCCACAGGACTTAAGAGAGAAGATAGACAAATGGGACCTTATTAAACTGACAAGCTTCTGCAAAGCCAAAGAAACCATCAAGAGAGCAGGAAT
>NW_007204607.1:0-702 GCF_000164805.1 Carlito syrichta | reverse complement strand
TGAGGTTTGCTTCTAGAATCTCAAATCTATTCCCATTGATCTATATGCCTGTTCCATACCAATACCAAGCTGTTTTGATGATTGTAGCTTTATAGTAAAGTTTGAAAAAGGTAATGTGATACCACCTGCTTTGTTTTTTTTTTTTCTGAGGATTATTCTGGCTATTCTTGGACGTTTGTGTTTCCATATGAATTCCAGTGTTGTCTTTTCTACATCTGAGAAGAATGTTGCTGGTAATTTGATGGGTATTGCATTGAATTTGTAGATTGCCTTAGGTAAGATGGACATCTACACAATGTTGATTCTTCCAATCCATGAGCATGGGATATTTTTCCACTTGTTTGTGTCATCTTTGATTTATTTGAGCAGTGTTTTGTAATTTTCATTGTAAAGGTCTTTCATGTCTCTGGTTAGGAAGATGCCAAGGTAATTTAATTTTTTTCATGGCTATTGTGAATGGAATTGTGTTTTTTATTTGGGTTTCTGTTTGTTTATTATTGGTGTAGAGAAATGCGCTTGTCTTTTGTACATTTATTTTGTATCCTGAGACTTTGCCAAAGGCCTTTATCAGTGTAAGGAGGTTTTTGACAGATTCTCTTGGGTTTTCAAGGTACACAATCATATCATCTGCAAAGAGAGATAACTTGACTTCCTCTTTTCCTATTTGGATACCCCTGATTGCCTCCTCTTCTCTGATTGCTC
>NW_007204606.1:0-1462 GCF_000164805.1 Carlito syrichta | reverse complement strand
CAGTGGCCGTTCCCAGCCACCTTAGCCTCGACCTGCTGGGCTCGGGCGATCCTGCCGCCTCAGCCTTCCAAGTAGCTGGAACTACAGGCGCACTCTACTACGCCCGGCTAAGTTTTGATTTGTTGTAGAGGTGAGGTCTCACCAAATTGCCCAGGCGGGTCTCGAACCCGCGGGTTCAGGCAATCCACTCACCTCAGCCTCCTAAAGGTGCAGGATTACAGGCTGAGCCACCGAGCCCGGCTCTCTCCCCCTTCTTACAGAATGATCATTTGTAATAAGAAATGGTGCAATTCCACCTTTGATCCTTGGGGCTCACTGTGAAGCCTGGCACATAGAAGTTAGTCAGAAAATACTTCGCGGGCTCAGGCAATTCACTCACCTCAACCGCCCAAAGCACGGGATTACAGACTGAGCCACCAAGCCCGACTTAACCTTTTAAAAAAATAAATTATTATAAATCCCCTTTAAAGAAGGAATGGAGAAAATGAAAGCGCCACATGGGGATATTAAAATTTGTTTTACTTATGTGAGAAATTGACTTTGATCTTAAATGATAAAAATGTCCAACTGTGGGAGGCTCTTCATCGCGGGCACTTGGGGCCGCCATCTTAGGCTGCGGGAGTAAGAGAAGAAGCAGTGAGAGGTAGGAAGGCTTTTCTGCCACCCTCCATGTGCCCGGAAAGGGCCAGCTGGCTGGGCTTTGGGGCGTGGACTCCGAGGCGTGGAGCATGGGGATCACGATGCGGGGGCTGTCCCGAGCCCCGCCCCCGGACTGGGTACGCACTGAATGCGACTGCCCCCCATCACCCGCCACGGGGAGAAGGAGCAGAGAGACGCTGCTACCAGATAACAGGGCCCTGGGGTGGCCCGGCTCCCTCAGATTTAAGTATTGTTTAAACTGCATCAGTGGAGCACATACAGGGGGTTTGGAAGACGATCAGCAGTGATTTTGGATTCAAAGGTGCGGTGTTTGGTGGCTCCAGCTGCAATTCCCCTACAATAGTTCAGCAATTTGACTATCAGCACCGGGCGTCAGATGAGGGCAAACTCACAGATTCTTCTAAGACAAGCAACACTATCCGTGTTTTCTTGCTGAACAAGCAAAGAACAGTGGTTAATGTGAGAAATGGAATGAGCTTGCATGACTGCCTTATGAAAGCGCTCAAGGTGAGAGACTTACAACCAGAGTGCTGTGCGGTGTTCAGACTTCCTTACGAACACAAAGATAAAAATGCACTTTTAGATTGGAATACCGATGCTGCTTCTTTGATTGGAGAAGAACTTCAAGTAGATTTCCTGGATCATATTCCCCTCACAACACACAATTTTGCTCAAAAGACGTTCCTGAAGCTTGTCTTCTGTGACATTTGTCAGAAATTCCTGCTCAACGTATTTCAATGTCAGACTTGTGGCCACAAATTTCATGAGCACTGTAGCACCAAAGTACCTACTATGTGGGTGG
>NW_007204605.1:0-784 GCF_000164805.1 Carlito syrichta | reverse complement strand
GGAAGACGATCAGCAGTGATTTGGATTCAAAGATGCCGTGTCCGTGGCTCCAGCTGCAAATCCCCTATAATAGTCAGCAATTTGACTATCAGCACTGAGCGTCAGATGAGGGCAAACTCACAGATTCTTTTAAGACAAAGCAACACTATCCGTGTTTCTTGCTGAACAAGCAAAGAACAGTGGTTAATGTGAGAAATGGAATGAGTTTGCATGACTGCCTTATGAAAGCGCTCAAGGTGAGAGACTTACAACCAGAGTGCTGTGCGGTGTTCAGACTTCCTTACGAACACAAAGATAAAAATGCACTTTTAGATTGGAATACCGATGCTGCTTCTTTGACTGGAGAAGAACTTCAAGTAGATTTCCTGGATCATATTCCCCTCACAACACACAATTTTGCTCAAAAGACATTCCTGAAGCTTGTCTTCTGTGGCATTTGTCAGAAATTCCTGCTCAACGTATTTCAATGTCAGACTTGCGGCCACAAATTTCATGAGCACTGTAGCACCAAAGTACCTACTATGTGGGTGGACTGGAGTAATATCAGACAACTCTTATTGTTTCCCAAATCCACTACTGGTGATAGTGGGGTCCCAGCACTCCCTTCTTTGACAATGAGTCATATGCGAGAGCCTGTTTCCCGGATACTTGTTAGTTCCCAGCACAGGTATTCTACACCTCACGCCTTCACGTTCAACACCTCCAGCCCCTCCTCTGAAGGTTCCCTTTCCCAGAGGCAGAGGTCTATGTCCACACCTAATGTCCACATGGTCACCCTATCTGG
>NW_007204604.1:0-779 GCF_000164805.1 Carlito syrichta | reverse complement strand
GATTTTGGATTCAAAGATGCGGTGTTTGTGGCTCCAGCTGCAATTCCCCTATAATAGTCAGCAATTGACTATCAGCACTGGGCGTCAGATGAGGGCAAACTCACAGATCTTCTAAGACAAACAACACTATCCGTGTTTTCTTGCTAAACAAGCAAAGAACAGTGGTTAATGTGAGAAATGGAATGAGTTTGCATGACTGCCTTATGAAAGCACTCAAGGTGAGAGACTTACAACCAGAGTGCTGTGCGGTGTTCAGACTTCCTTACGAACACAAAGATAAAAATGCACTTTTAGATTGGAATACCGATGCTGCTTCTTTGACTGGAGAAGAACTTCAAGTAGATTTCCTGGATCATATTCTCCTCACAACACACAATTTTGCTCAAAAGACATTCCTGAAGCTTGTCTTCTGTGGCATTTGTCAGAAATTCCTGCTCAACGTATTTCAATGTCAGACTTGTGGCCACAAATTTCATGAGCACTGTAGCACCAAAGTACCTACTATGTGGGTGGACTGGAGTAATATCAGACAACTCTTATTGTTTCCCAAATCCACTATTGGTGATAGTGGGGTCCCAGCACTCCCTTCTTTGACAATGAGTCATATGCGAGAGTCTGTTTCCTGGATACTTGTTAGTTCCCAGCACAGATATTCTACACCTCACGCCTTCACGTTCAACACCTCCAGCCCCTCCTCTGAAGGTTCCCTTTCCCAGAGGCAGAGGTCTATGTCCACACCTAATGTCCACATGGTCACCCTATCTGTGGACAGCAGGATG
>NW_007204603.1:0-1374 GCF_000164805.1 Carlito syrichta | reverse complement strand
AAAGAGCACTAGCATGTATAAAGCAACTACTAAGTAAACTACAAAAGATATTAACTGTAACACTGGGGACGTGAATACCCCATTCACAACCCTAGATAGATCATCGAGGCAAAAAATCAACAAAGAGATCCAGAACCTCAACTTGACACTTGACCAAATGGACTTAATAGATAATAGATACCTACCCCTAACAATATACATTCTACATGTCGCCACATGGAATGTATTCCAAGATCTATAATATCCTTGGCCATAAACCAAGCATAAACAAATTTCATAAATTGAAATAATGCATTGCAACTTCTTAGACCACAGTGAAATAAAAATAAATATCAACACCATCAAAATTCTCCCAAAACCTACAAAGATATGGATACTAAACAGCGTGATGCTGAATGACTCCTGGGTAAACACAGGAATCAAAGCAGAAATTGAAACATTCCTGGAAACAAATGAAAATGAAGAAACATCTTACCAAAACCTCTGAGATGCCATGAAATTAGTACTAAGTGGGGAATTTATATCTGTATGATCACACATCAAAAAAATAGAAAAATCACAAGTTAACAGACTAACAAATATCCTAAGGGAGGTGGAAAGGCAAGACCACCAAATCCCTAACTTTAACAGAAGAGTGTAGATCACCAAAGTAAAGGCCCAAATATGGGGCATAGAAGATAAAAATATAATAGGAAAAAAGAGTGAAACAAAAAGCTCGTTCTTTCTTGCTTTCTTTTTTTTTTTGAGTTGGAGTCTCACTCTGGCACCCAGACTGGAGTGCAATGGTCACTCCTGGCCTCTGCAGCCTTGATCTGCTGGGCTCCAGTGATCCTTCCACCTCAGCCTTCTGAGTAGCTGGAACTACAGGTGTGCACTACCATGCCTGGCTAATTTTTGATTTGTTGTAGAGATGAGGTCTTGTCAAGTTGCCCAGGTGGGTCTCGAACCCACAGGCTCAGGCAATCCACTCACCTCAGTCTCTCAAAGTGCTGAGATTACAGGCTGAGCCACTGAGCCTGGTCAAAGCTCATTCTTTCAAAGAATAAGCAAGATTGATAGACTGTAACCAGAATAGATTGATGGACCCCTAGCCAGAATGACTAAGAAAAAGAGAGACAATGTCCAAATAAACAAAATCAGAAATGCAAAAGATCAAGTTACAACAGACCCTGAAGAATTACAAAAGATTATCAGAAATTAGTATGGAAACAAACTTGAAAATCTAAATGAAATGTAGGAATTTCTGACATTGCACAACCTCCCAATGTTGAAACAAGAAGACATTGAGAATAAACCAATAACAACCCAGAAAATTGACTAAGTCATAGACACTACCTACAAACAAAGCCCTGGAACAGATGGCTTCCCATTGGA
>NW_007204602.1:0-1150 GCF_000164805.1 Carlito syrichta | reverse complement strand
AAATATCCAAAATCAAAAATGCAACAGATCACGTTACAACAGACCCTGAAGAATTACAAAAGATTATCACAAATTATTATGGACACAAACTTGAAAATCTAAATGAAATGTATGAATTTCTGACATTGCACAACCTCCCAATGTTGAAACAAGAAGACATTGAAAATAAACCAATAACAACCCAGAAAATTGACTAAGTCATAAGACAACTACCTACAAACAAAAGCCCTGGAACAGATGGCTTCCCATTGGAACTCTTCAAAACATACAAGTAGCTGATACCAATCCTATTGAAAGTATTTCAGGCAATTGAGTAAGATAGAACTCTCCTCAAATCATTTTATGAAGTTAACATCACACTGATACCCAAACTGGGCAAATATCCAACAAAGAAAGAGAACTACAGGACAATATCCCTGGTGAACATTTATGCAAAAATTTTTAAAACATTCTAGCAAATCAGATCTAACAACATATCTCAAAATCATTTGCCATGACCAAGTAGGCTTCATCCCCAGGATGCAAGGCTGGTTCAATATTTGCAGAACCATAAACGTAATTAAATACATCAACAAATGTAAAATCAAGAACCACATGATAGCCGGGTTCGGTGGCTCAGCCTGTAATCCCACAGTTTGTTAGGCTGAGGTGAGTGGATTGCCTGAGCCCTTGGGTTCGAGACCTGCCTGGGCAACTTGGTGAAACCTCATCTCTAAAATAAATCAAAAAATTAGCCAGGAGTGGTAGCATGTGCCTGTAGTTCCAGCTACTTGGAAGGCTGAAGTGGAAGAAACATTGCAGCCCAGCAGGTTGAGGCTGCAGTGGCCGGTAGCAGCCACTGCACTCCAGTCTGGGTGACAGAGTGAGACTCCAACTCAAAAGTAAGAAAAAAAAAAGAACCACATGATTATATCATTAGATGCAGAAAAAGCTTTTTCTAAAATTCAGCATCCCCCCATGATAAAAATCCTTGAACACCTAGGCACAGATGGAACATACCTTAAAATAGAGCCATCTATGATATAAACCCACAACCAACATATTGCTAAACAGACAGAAATTGGAAGTGTTTCCCCTGAAAACTGAAACAAGGCAAGACTGTGCACTCTCACCCATCCTGTTCAACCTAGTGTTGGGAGTCTAGCTAGAG
>NW_007204601.1:0-674 GCF_000164805.1 Carlito syrichta | reverse complement strand
CCCAAATCACTTTACAAAGCCAACATCACATTGATACCCAAGCCAGGTAAAGATCCAACAAAGAAAGAGAACTACAGGCCAATATCTTTGATGAACATAGATGCTAAAATTCTCAACAAGATCCTAGCAAACTGGATTCAGCAATACATCTCAAAAATCATCCATCATGACCAAGTAGGCTTCATTCCTGGGATGCAAGGCTGGTTCAACATTCGTAAAATCATAAATGTTATTAAATACATCAACAGATGTCAAAACAAAAACCACATGATTATATCATTAGATGCAGAAAAAGCTTTTGATAAAATCCAGCACCCCTTCTTGATAAAAACCCTTGAACATCTAGGCATACGGGGAACATACCTCAAAATAGTAAAAGCCATCTACGAGAAACCCTCAGTGAGCATACTCCTAAATGGACAAAAATTAGAACCATTTCCCCTGAAAACTGGAACAAGACAAGGATGCCCACTCTCACCCCTCCTGTTCAACATAGTATTGGAAGTCCTGGCTCGAGCAATCAGAGAAGAGAAGGCAATCAGGGGTATCCAAATAGGAAAAGAGGAAGTCAAGTTATCTCTCTTTGCAGATGATATGATTGTGTACCTTGAAAACCCAAGAGAATCTGTCAAAAACCTCCTTACACTGATAAAGGCCTTTGGCAAAGTCTCAGG
>NW_007204600.1:0-2989 GCF_000164805.1 Carlito syrichta | reverse complement strand
GTTTTCCAAACAGCTAGAACCACAGGCCTGCACTACCATGCCTGTTTTTTTTTTTTTTCATTGTAGAGATTAGGTATTGCCAAGTTGTCCAGGTTGGTCTCAAATCCCTAGGCTCTGGCAGTCTTCTCACCTTCACCTCCCAAAATGCTGGGATTACAAGTGTGAGCCACCATGTCCAGCAGCTCATGAATTTTACCAGTGGGAAAGGCTTTCTTTACACAGCCTGGTGTGTATGACTCCTCCTAAGAAACAACCTCTTCATACACCTGCTTATGTTTTGTTTTGCACATGTGATTTTCAATTGCAGCTGTGGATGATGATCACTTTAGGAATAAAAAGCCAAGTGCGGCACTGTTGCTTTGTATTAACTCTTTGATGAATTCTGCCAGGATTTAAGTGAGATTCGCCTGCTCTTACATCTTAGGCTCTTTTGGGGATCTCTGCACATTGTGTTAGCAACTTCAAGACAATGGCTTTACCTCTCTGGTTTTCAAATATTGGAAACCTTCAAAGCATCACATCTATCTCAGCTCACCTGGCCATTCTTTGGTTTGTAAGCTAACTGAAAACCTTTTCCTTTGAGGCTTCTGTTCTCATTCCATTCTTGGGGGACACTTACCCCCAGAGTGTCTCTGTAGTGAGTGGACACTTGTGTCATTAGGGCCCTGGCAGACCTTGACCTGGTGTAGGTGTGTCACTGCTGCCTTGTGTAGCAGAGCTTCCTGGCATTAATTGGGTGGGCCTCCAAATCACAAGCCAAGACACAAGCTCCGCATGTATCAGATCTTCTGCAAAACATTTCATTTTTTTTCTCTTTATAGTTTTCTCTGCCACTCACCATTCTCAGGTGAGGCTAATGAGATTTTTTTGTGCTGTGATTTTTCTTTCCTAGGAGTTACTTTGTGAGATTGAGTCTCTTTCACTCCCTCAGGGAGTCTCCTTTCTTCTTCCCTTGAGTTTTGAAGTCATCCTCTCTGGGCATTCAATGCAGTGTCCCAATGATTTCATGAAGCCTTCAAGCTACTCTGTATCTTCAAGCTTTTTAAAAAAATGCTTAATTTTATTTTAAAGATGTGTGGTACAATTCAGGATTAGTATACAAATGGACATTGTGCAGGGAGTTTGGGTCTTCCTTTGGTTCACACTTTGCATGGTTTGAGATCAGGTACCCTTATTGATGTTGTGTCCCCTCTCCCCACCCCAGCAGTTTTTCTCCTGTCTACTATTCAACATTTGCTTCCTAGTTTTCGGTCTACCCTTTTGAATTTTATTGTTTCTGAATTATCCCCAGGGGAATTCAGAAGTGCTTAAAATATCAAACTGTTGGAGTAATGGCCTCTGATCCTGGTGGGATGCTCTGGATCCTTTCAAATGACCTCCTGGACCAGAGGGCCTGAATACCACTTGAATGGAAAGTTACACATTAGGTTCTTCTACTGGTAAGAATAATGCCATTTTTTTCTTAGTACTCCCATAAACATAGTGGTGGCTTCTTTCCAGACTGGCTAATGATCAATCAGGAACATGCATGAAAAAGGAGTGTGATATCTCTGTTTGCTTTCTCTTAAGGTGGCACATTCCCAGTTAAACAGGCTGGGGTCCACAGGAAAGCTTGCTCTCTACATGCTGGATCTCGGAAATAGCTACCAATTCTGAGCTCATGTATGTTAGAAAGCCAGTCAGAATAGGTGGACCGTGTTGGGCACATCACAGGGGGCTCTGTGAGGGCAGGTGGGGCTGGTGGTCCCATATGAACCCCACTGTGGCTCTGACCCTCCTATCAGAACTGTAAGAGTGACTGGACAGATGGCACACCTGTGACCAAGGAAGTTTAGCTTTCTTTCCTTTCTTTCTTTATTTTTTGAGTTGGAGTCTCACACTATTGCCCAGGCTAAAGTGCAGTGGCATGCTCACAGCTACAACAGCCTTGACCTGCTGGACTCAGGTGATTCTTCTCCCTCAGCCTTCCAAGTAGCTGGAAATACAGGTGTGCACAACCACACCCAACTAATTTTTTCATTTATTGTAAATACGTGGTTTCACCAAGTTGCCCAGGCTGGTCTCAAAAACCTGGGCTTAGCCAATCTTCCCACCTCAGCCTCCCAATGTGCTGAGATTAAGGTTTGAGTCACCGTGCCCAGCAAGTTGTGCTTTCTGAATCAGATTTCAGTTGACACACTCCAAACTTTTTGCTATGTAGGAATTAAAATACTTTCTCCTTGCTTTCTTGCATTTTATCTAACATCATGAAAGTCAGCCTAGCACTTAACAGTATTAACTGTGTAAAGTATCACTTCTACAATAGGATTTCACTCTATTTTAAGGGGATATACCTCAGAGAGTTTTAGTATCACATGCATTAAAGTGCAATTATAGGGGAGGAATCGCAGTCTTTGGGAACTTAAACAATTCTACATCCTTAATATCCTGCCTAGGAACAGATCATGGTTCCTGGGGCCTATAGATTTTCCACAATTTTAACTAGAAACATGCTTTTTGATTCTTTTAAAAAGATACTATTTTCTTTATCACAACATGCAATGTAGTACTTCCCATGAAGTGGTAGATAACTTTAGAAGGGACAGGTTGATGGGGCACCTGTGTTAACCCCATCTGATGAATTCACCTCCTTCCATGAAATTCAGCCATCAGTATCAGTGAACAGAACAACCTCAATCCCAGGACAACCCAACACTCCTTCCTGGTTACAGTACCCTCAAAATGCACTTGTGTCAATAACTCTGAGAGAGTTTTTCTTTCTCTCTCTCTTTGTTTTTGGAAACAGGATTTATTGAGAAGATAGAAAAGCTGCCACAGTAGGAGGGGACCTGAGGGTGTTGCGCAGGGAAGAGTTTTTCTATAGGGATGTTCTTGGGTTGTATACATAATCACAGTCTATTTTTTCTCAAGCAATGGTGCCAATGTTTCAGTCACACTGTAAACACAAGCGTGATCTGTGGACCATGTTTGTGGTGGACAGGACTGCCAA
>NW_007204599.1:0-860 GCF_000164805.1 Carlito syrichta | reverse complement strand
AGGGGAGATTGAAGCTGGCTTGTGTTACAGAGGAGATACCAGTAGGTCCCCAGGAGACATGGAGGGAGATACGAGAAAAAGCTGTGTAGTGACTTTCTAATTCTTGTAAGTCCTCAATTCTTCCTGAAGTCAGAGCCCTTAGAATACATGACACCTTGTCTAGACTAACATGAGTTGACTTCTGGTCCTCACAGCACAATGTTCATGGCACCAGTCAATTTCTTAGAACAAAAACCGGGCGCACCAAGTAGCCATCTGTGAGCATAAAGCCTCTGAGCCTTAGTCATAGATGACACTGAATTCTGAGATCACTTTGTATTGGCCATTTATTTCCTTCCATTTAAATGATCACCTTATAGCAAGACTGCCATGTATTACACAGTGATTCACTGAGCTACTTTGTCCCTGGTGGTGAATATGTCAGAATATCTTCATGCAGTGGGCCAGAGAATCAGTGATGTCAATGATCATGATAGTGCCATGTGAAAAGTCTATAACAGGGCATAGGCTGGTGTTCTAGATTTCCAGAGATACCACCTTATTTCATTTTCACTGACTTTGACAACAGCAACAAGAATCAAGATTTTGCAAAAACAATCACATGAGACAGGTAAACATGAGCTTAATTTGGGTAATTTGCACTGGAAGCCTGGGGGATACAGTCTTGTTCACCTGGCACATCACTGGCATTTTATAAATGTGAATCTCTTCCCAAGGGTTCTGCCAGCCCTTGCGACCTCTCACCGCCATTTTAAAAGTTAAAAATCAGGCAAGAGAGATAGGGCAATTTGTCATCTTGCCTGGGAATCAGCTTAATTTAGAGCTGACCATGGAACAGCATTCTGGGTAAATTTCCCCTG
>NW_007204598.1:0-827 GCF_000164805.1 Carlito syrichta | reverse complement strand
CAGAAGCTGAAGGCTCAGGAATAATAACTGGCTTTTATTATTATCTCAAATGAATGTTTATTTTTTGCATTGGCAGGGCCTCTGAGAGTTTTTGTTAGAGATACTATGTGTGGAGTGTGGTTTTTTTTGTTTGTTTGTTTGTTTTTATTATTTATTTATTTATTTTTTTGAGTTGGAGTCTCACTCTGTTGCCCAGACTGGAGTGCAGTGGCTACTTCTAGCCACCGCAGCCTCGACCTGCTGGGCTCTGGCGGTCCCTCCACCTCAGCCTTCCGAATAACCGCAATTACAGGCACGCACTACCACGCCTGGCTGATTTTTGATTTATTGTAGAGATGAGGTCTCGCCAAGTTGCCCGGGTGGGTCTCGAACCCGCGGGATCAGGCAATCCACTCACCTCAGCCTCCCAAGGTGTGGGATTACAGGCTGAGCCACCGAGCCCGGCTTGGAGTGTGTTTTTAAACTCAATACAAAATGCTTCCAGGGCTTTGTTTTTCTGGTGGTGGTGGAGGTAGCCCCCCAGGAAAATGGGTCAGGTGGAACTTTGTTAGCCAGTCACTCTGCTCTGTAGAGAGTGTTGGAGTTCTGCTGTCCTAGAGTCAGAAGAGGAAGGCTGAGTGTTCCTATGCTGGGGAATGGGGCAGTTCCCAGCCTCTCCTTCTAGCTTTCCCCTTACTCCCTGCCCAAAGAAAGCTTTCATTGTGGGTTAGACCTAGGGGAAGGTGTCATTGAGTCAGATACAGGGCAGCTGCATTGACCACATGGAGGGACAGTGGCAGAGCAACTTGCTGGCTGTGGATACTGAGGTTGACTGTCTGTCACCCAGG
>NW_007204597.1:0-856 GCF_000164805.1 Carlito syrichta | reverse complement strand
TTTATTTTTTGCATTGGCAGGGCCTCTGAGAGTTTTTGTTAGAGATACTATGTGTGGAGTGTGTTTTTTTGTTTGTTTGTTTGTTTTTATTATTTATTTATTTATTTTTTTGAGTTGGAGTCTCACTCTGTTGCCCAGACTGGAGTGCAGTGGCTACTTCTAGCCACCGCAGCCTCGACCTGCTGGGCTCTGGCGGTCCCTCCACCTCAGCCTTCCGAATAACCGCAATTACAGGCGCGCACTACCACGCCTGGCTGATTTTTGATTTATTGTAGAGATGAGGTCTCACCAAGTTGCCCGGGTGGGTCTCGAACCCGCGGGATCAGGCAATCCACTCACCTCAGCCTCCCAAGGTGTGGGATTACAGGCTGAGCCACCGAGCCCGGCTTGGAGTGTGTTTTTAAACTCAATACAAAATGCTTCCAGGGCTTTGTTTTTCTGGTGGTGGTGGAGGTAGCCCCCCAGGAAAATGGGTCAGGTGGAACTTTGTTAGCCAGTCACTCTGCTCTGTAGAGAGTGTTGGAGTTCTGCTGTCCTAGAGTCAGAAGAGGAAGGCTGAGTGTTCCTATGCTGGGGAATGGGGCAGTTCCCAGCCTCTCCTTCTAGCTTTCCCCTTACTCCCTGCCCAAAGAAAGCTTTCATTGTGGGTTAGACCTAGGGGAAGGTGTCATTGAGTCAGATACAGGGCAGCTGCATTGACCACATGGAGGGACAGTGGCAGAGCAACTTGCTGGCTGTGGATACTGAGGTTGACTGTCTGTCACCCAGGTTTTCCCACGCATGTTAGATAGAGATGACAGGACTCATTCTGTGCTTGAGTAAGCAGTGGCTGCTGTCGGCCACCACAGGCTCGACC
>NW_007204596.1:0-1406 GCF_000164805.1 Carlito syrichta | reverse complement strand
CTCCAAGAAGATAATTCATCCCTGAGGTCTCATAGCTCGTAAGGGATGAGACTAGCCCACTGGACACTAAAGTGTCCTCCTTCTGCTAAGTTGAACTGCTACTCCTCACCAGCCAGAGTTTTTACAGAAATGGAAGGGTTATTGACAAGATAGTATACACAGTATCTCTCTCACAAACCCTATTCCAACAATCTCTCACTTAAGAACACAGACATTTTTTTGAACTCTCAGATGATGGTTTAAACTGCATAGTCCCTGGGTAGCACCTGTCAAAATTGTCATTAATTAGTGTTACTGGTTTGATGATATTCTTTCCACTACACTGCAAGTCTCATGAGATTCAGGGCCTCGATCCTCATTCAAGTCTGTATCTCCCAACTGCAGCACTACCAAATAGGCCTCAATAAATAAAGGCCAAGTTAATTTAGGTAGATGTTTTGAGTCATTCTATATTTGGAATTTTTTACAGAATAGCAATGAAGGCTATAAATTTTGGAGTCAGATGAATCAGAAAACCCTACTCACTAGTTATCCGATGTTAGATATTTATTCTCTCTGAGTCATATTTTCATCTCTTATTCATAAAAACATTGTTAAGAATAAATGAGATAATGAAAGTAAAGCACTTATTATTCCAGTAAGCCAAGGGACTCCCTATAGCAATGAGTATCAATAAACACTGTCTAATTCTACTGGTCAAAAAAAAAAAAAGTCTCCTTTGAAGCCTGGAAACACAAATCTTTTCTTACTAAGAAAAAAGTTATTTAAAAAATAACAATAAACACTGAATGTGGTCTCCTTAAGATTTCCTGAGTAAACTACACCAGCTGCTACAAATCAGGTTAGCCACATAGTATTACCACCCTTCATCTCCTGACCTAACCACTTGCAATGTATTCCACTGTAGAATTCCAGGGAAACCCACACCACTCAGTGCCTATTTTCATTTCATGGCATGATACTGTTCTGATACATACAAAGAACAACGTGCTAAAGGATCTATTATTCTGTTATGCCTGTAATCAAGTAAAAATAGAATATATACTATTATGTATATTAATAAGTAAAAATATAAAATATCAACAGTAGTAACTTATTTTCAACAATATATACTTGCACTCTTTAACAACTATGATATATATAGTATCACAGAATATTCATCAGAATAAAATTTTGTTTGATAGCAAAATGAAAAAAATATGCCCAGGGTCATAAAACCAGAGCACAGAGATGAGATAAATGGTTTTCAAAGGCCTAGAACTGTTTCAAACAGGGTAGTTATTACCTGAATTTACAGATAAAATGGCATGAAATTCAGGGGTGAATTCTAATTTCTCATGGAATTTTTGGTAATTATATTTGTACTTCAGTAAGTTTCTAATCTTTTGAAATACTTGGCATCCTTT
>NW_007204595.1:0-1314 GCF_000164805.1 Carlito syrichta | reverse complement strand
TCGGGAATACACACACTCGCACTCACACACACACACAGACACACACACACACACACGGGTCAGGAACGAACCCACACCCACCGAATGAGAAACAGCTAGAGCATGGCAAGCAAGCAGTGGCTGGGGAAGGAAGTTGTCATCTCTGGCGCCATAGGCTGCTGCCAGGAGAGCAGTGGAGACTGCAGACAGTGTGGTTGAAGGGTTGGGGGAGCTACCTACCAGAAAGGCAACGTCCACCCAGGTGTGATCGTTCTTCATCTTGCCTTTCATTTTTGCATCTCATTGATGCTTCTGATGACGACCTGGCGAATTCCAGGGGTTGCTCTGTGTTCCACTCGGGCCCAATGACCCAATGACTCTGTGTCCGCACTCCCTTTTCGGAGGTGGGGGGAGGGCACGGGTGATGTCGCCATTGGGTTGGAGGAAACAACTGGGCAGTGGAGTGGAGCTGGTGGGGGCAGCAGCAGAATGGGATCCCTGGCCACCACTCAGACAGCTCAGGAGATGCTGAGCACGGCCCCCCTCACAATACATTTTAATATAACGGAAAGTGGACGACCACGTGTAAAATCGGGAGCGCAAACTCCCCGCTGACCCTTGCCCCGGCCACGCCCTGAACCGTCAAGAGACATTTCACATCACCCTCCAATTCTGCCTCCTCCCCAAAATGCATGGGATCCTGTCCACCCACTGCAGGCGGAGCCTGCTTTTTCCCTCTGTCCTGCCTTGGCTGAAGAGTGCAGACATGGAGGCACTTGTAACTTGTGCTCGAGCCCACGTGACAACTCAACTGCTCTGTACTGTACACTCACATTCACACACTCGCACACACACTCCAACTACTCTGCCCAGCTGGACTCTCAGAACCCTGCTGAGGCTGGGTTTGGTGGGATCCCAGTATATTGTTGAAAGGGCACTCAGTCAGCCTCCTCTGATGCACAACCAATAGGGGACATGCAACTTTACACAACTATGGCCACCTGCCAAACCTTAAATAATGTAATAACAAAGAGCCATGACCATAGAAAAATGCAGTGACATACCCTATCACTAATTATTTTGAAATTGGGTGGAATCATTCTGAAGAATAAAGTATTACGTGTATGCAAATAGCTGAACAGCTGATCCTTAAGTATTTTTAATATTGGAATTTCCAGGTTTGGAATTCATGAAAGTTAGACTGCTGTCCTTATTAACAAACTGCGAAAAAAAATGGCGTTAAGACTTAAAAATTTTCTGTTATCTTTCCAACTTCTTACATCTCTAGTGATTGTTTAGGTCCATAATTTTATTGTTAAGCACCGAAGGAAATGT
>NW_007204594.1:0-748 GCF_000164805.1 Carlito syrichta | reverse complement strand
CCAGTATATTGTTGAAAGGGCACTCAGTCAGCCTCCTCTGATGCACAACCAATAGGGGACATGCAACTTTACACAACTATGGCCACCTGCCAAACCTTAAATAATGTAATAACAAAGAGCCATGACCATAGAAAAATGCAGTGACATACCCTATCACTAATTATTTTGAAATTGGGTGGAATCATTCTGAAGAATAAAGTATTACGTGTATGCAAATAGCTGAACAGCTGATCCTTAAGTATTTTTAATATTGGAATTTCCAGGTTTGGAATTCATGAAAGTTAGACTGCTGTCCTTATTAACAAACTGCGAAAAAAAATGGCGTTAAGACTTAAAAATTTTCTGTTATCTTTCCAACTTCTTACATCTCTAGTGATTGTTTAGGTCCATAATTTTATTGTTAAGCACCGAAGGAAATGTCACTGTGACCCACACTTTCATTATGTTGATTTGAGTTGAGTGTCTAAAAATGAAAAGTTCACCCCTGCTGGATTATTTATCTAAGTTACTTCCTGAATGTAATAGTAATATGTCAATAGCACTCTGGGTTTTTTCAATACATTGTGTCATTTGATCCTCAAAACAACAGATAAACGAATATCTTTCCCTCAACTGCAGAAAATGAGACACTGGAGCTTAAAAACATGACAATGTGTTCAAGGTATATTGCTAATCTGTTTAAAGAATTCTGCTGATCTATAGACCCTAATCTCATGTTGTTCATATTTTTGCCCCTCTGCCTGCTTAA
>NW_007204593.1:0-1158 GCF_000164805.1 Carlito syrichta | reverse complement strand
TTATTGTAGAAATGAGATCTCGGCAAGTTGCCCAGGCGGGTCTCAAACCCACGGACTCTGGCAATCCACTCACCTCAGCCTCCCAAGGCGCAGGATTACAGGCTGAGCCACCGAGCCCGGCTTATTTTTATTATTAATAATAATAATTTTTATAGTCCTGAGGTCTTGCTGTGTTGCTCAGGCTGGTCTCAGACTCCTGGGCTCAAGCACTCCTCTCTCATTGGCCCCCAAACTCTGGGATTACAGGTGTAAGCCATTGTGCCTGGCAAGAATTATTTATATTAAATTTTCTCTGTCCAAATAGGTGGTATGGTTTCTGTCTCCTGAATAGATCCTTACTGATACAAGGGATTAAGACTTGAGAAGTCAAAGGAGGAAGTGATTTATCCTGACAATGAGGATAGAGTACAATGACTTGAACCAGTCTTTGAAAGTTGACTTGGATTTTGATAGATAGAGAATGTGAGTAAAATATGAGTTTCAGGAGACACTGAGTATGGTGACCAGGCTGCAGTGCAGGATTTATCAAGGAGTGCCCTCAAGGGACACAGAGGCCTAACCAGTGTGGATTTTGGTGGCATAGCAATGAACCCAGGCATTTTCCTCTGGGCAATGAAGAACTATCAAATGTGTCTGAGGAGGAGCAGAACAGGATTGAATGTGTCAGAGGAGTATCAAGAAACTGCCTGAGGTCATAGCCATAGGATTGGAATAAGACTCACAAAGATGATTCTGCATTTCTGCTGAAGCTCATGCTATGGAGCAAGTAAAGACCAAGTCTGGACTAAGACTCCAACCTTGACCTTGGCCTGCTCTACCTTTCACATGCAGAGGAATGTCTCTGTCTCCTGGCACCAGGTCCTTCTGTGGGTGGAGGCATATGGTTAAGCTCTCGGATGTTCCTTGGAAGCTCAGAAGTCACATCTGGCAACCATATCTCTTGTCCCTTAATCAGAGCTGCTGCCATTTCCTCACTTTACACATTTCATTTCCAGATAAGGTGATGTTTGAACAAAGGATTTTTTGACTACATACACATTTGAAAAATCACTGAGATACGTGATTGTCAGAGTTCTGACACTAGTATCCTCAGCTGGTTTCATGACATGCAAACTTCCAGTCTGAAGCACAGCAAATTAACACATATCCTTTCCAGGA
>NW_007204592.1:0-741 GCF_000164805.1 Carlito syrichta | reverse complement strand
GAGTTTCAGGAGACACTGAGTATGGTGACCAGGCTGCAGTGCAGGATTTATCAAGGAGTGCCCTCAAGGGACACAGAGGCCTAACCAGTGTGGATTTTGGTGGCATAGCAATGAACCCAGGCATTTTCTCTGGGCAATGAAGAACTATCAAATGTGTCTGAGGAGGAGCAGAACAGGATTGAATGTGTCAGAGGAGTATCAAGAAACTGCCTGAGGTCATAGCCATAGGATTGGAATAAGACTCACAAAGATGATTCTGCATTTCTGCTGAAGCTCATGCTATGGAGCAAGTAAAGACCAAGTCTGGACTAAGACTCCAACCTTGACCTTGGCCTGCTCTACCTTTCACATGCAGAGGAATGTCTCTGTCTCCTGGCACCAGGTCCTTCTGTGGGTGGAGGCATATGGTTAAGCTCTCGGATGTTCCTTGGAAGCTCAGAAGTCACATCTGGCAACCATATCTCTTGTCCCTTAATCAGAGCTGCTGCCATTTCCTCACTTTACACATTTCATTTCCAGATAAGGTGATGTTTGAACAAAGGATTTTTTGACTACATACACATTTGAAAAATCACTGAGATACGTGATTGTCAGAGTTCTGACACTAGTATCCTCAGCTGGTTTCATGACATGCAAACTTCCAGTCTGAAGCACAGCAAATTAACACATATCCTTTCCAGGACCAGACAGTGGATCTTCTGGTCAGATACAGTGGGATATGTAATCATGTTCCTCAGTGTG
>NW_007204591.1:0-842 GCF_000164805.1 Carlito syrichta | reverse complement strand
GCATAGCAATGAACCCAGACTTTTTCTCTGGGCAATGAAGAACTATCAAATGTGTCTGAGGAGGAGCAGAACAGGATTGAATGTGTCAGAGGAGTATCAAGAAACTGCCTGAGGTCATAGCCATAGGATTGGAATAAGACTCACAAAGATGATTCTGCATTTCTGCTGAAGCTCATGCTATGGAGCAAGTAAAGACCAAGTCTGGACTAAGACTCCAACCTTGACCTTGGCCTGCTCTACCTTTCACATGCAGAGGAATGTCTCTGTCTCCTGGCACCAGGTCCTTCTGTGGGTGGAGGCATATGGTTAAGCTCTCGGATGTTCCTTGGAAGCTCAGAAGTCACATCTGGCAACCATATCTCTTGTCCCTTAATCAGAGCTGCTGCCATTTCCTCACTTTACACATTTCATTTCCAGATAAGGTGATGTTTGAACAAAGGATTTTTTGACTACATACACATTTGAAAAATCACTGAGATACGTGATTGTCAGAGTTCTGACACTAGTATCCTCAGCTGGTTTCATGACATGCAAACTTCCAGTCTGAAGCACAGCAAATTAACACATATCCTTTCCAGGACCAGACAGTGGATCTTCTGGTCAGATACAGTGGGATATGTAATCATGTTCCTCAGTGTGGAACTGTTAAGTATTTGGTTGAATTTTATGATGAATATAATGTTAAATGGAAAGCTGGGATGACCAACCTGAACAAGGAGAATAATACATTCAAGTAAAAGTAATTCGCCTTTATTCTATTAATACCAATGAAGATAATTCATTTGAAAGTCTTCTTTGCATCAAAGCATTTAGGTTACAACACAAAGACTGAGCCTACAGTG
>NW_007204590.1:0-967 GCF_000164805.1 Carlito syrichta | reverse complement strand
CACCTTGAAGTCTTTTAGAGTTTCTGCCTTTTGTTCATTTGTTTGGCCTCTTCCACATCAGCAAAATATTTCCCTTTGAGGACTTTTTTATCCAGAGAAACAATAAAAAGTCACTTGAGATCAGGTGAGTGGGAAGGGTGGGCATGGAAGTCATGCCGTTTTGGGTAAAAACTGCTGAGTACTCAGGGAAGTGTGGCAGGTGCACTTGCAAATCACCATTCATGAAATGGGCAAGTGCGTTGAAAGATCCTCCAAAAAAATGATTACCTGAAGCAGAGCATAGCCTCTTCCAACTGTGAAAGGGTAAAGAAGCAGCCTCTGCCCCTGGAATTGTATGGGGGGAGGATGAAAGAAATGACTTCAGCCTTGAAACAGGCATTACTCCCTTCCTGGAGGTTTTTCTTTGGTTTCTCCTCTGTAAACATTGCAAGATAAATTGTATCTTTACCCACTACACATCTGCTTCTGTAAACTCACTAGCTTGCTGATGTCAGCAGAATATTGCAATAAGAGCTCTGGAAAATGTCCAACTCTAACTTTAGCTAACCAAAATGTAAGCTAGGACTACTGAAGGGAGCTCTGAGTGGGGGTTTCGGGGCCATCTTGCTTGGAATCCTCTTCCTGCAAGCTGTCTCCAGCTGGCAGAGCCTTGACTAATAAACTTCTCCTTTGTTAAAATTAAGCTGGTGGGCTGTTATTTAATTGCTCAGACCCTACTTTACAACACCTAGCTGGTGCATTGATGCCAATGGGGTTCCTGAAACACTTACTTACCTAGCAAGGAAAGCCTGTCCTAAAAAGGAGCCCATTCTCCAAAAAATAATTTCCCCTTTTTTTCCAGCTCTCCACCCCAATGTCCTAACTTTAGTTTTCAAAATCTTGATAGTCGGCCAGGCTCGGTGGCTCAGCCTGTAATCCCCAGCACTTTGGGAGGATGAAGAGAGTAGATTGCCTGTGCCCGCATGTT
>NW_007204589.1:0-1322 GCF_000164805.1 Carlito syrichta | reverse complement strand
CCTGTAGTAAGGAGAACTAACAGATTAGCAAGCACTGGAAATCAAAAATATCTCTCAACATCACAAAAATAAAGACAAACATTTATTCTACTAGTGGAGTATTTCAGATTTCAGATAAAACTATTTAATACTTTCCACTTTTTTAATAAGCCATAAAGAATCTCAAGAGTATTTCCTTGGAGACAATGTTCTCGGTTCTTTGTAAATATATGGAAGAGGCTTTCTCCTGTGCCTGCCTCCTCCCTGGGCCATGACTCAGACACCGGGGACTGGGATTAGGGAGTTTCACTCTGGGGCATACTGCTCCTCTTCCTCCCTGGTCCCCCATCTTCCAGTGGGCGGGCAGTTACTGAATCTGCATTTAAACCTCAGATCAGAAACAAACCTACACTCTTCTACATGTCATGCAATGAGCCCAGAGGCAGACATCGTAGATGTTTTCCTGGGCTCAGCCCACAGCAAACTTCTCTGCCCTTCCTGCCTCACATGAACCCATATGGGGGTTTCTTCCTATAGCAGATGCTTGTACCTGGGCCTGAAAAACCTCCTGCTGGGCAGAGTCCTCTACCCCTGACTCAAAGCTAGAGTTCTGTGTAAGTGACATTAATGTATGGGAGATAAGTGGATTAGTTATCTCGTGAGCATTAGGTTGCAGCCAACCAAACGAGCAAAGGACACTTCTTTGGGAACACCCTAAGAACTTAGTTCACACTGACTGGAATGCAAAGGGTGACTAGCGGCCCTGACTTGCTGGGATGGAGGAGTTTGAGGGCTCAGAACTTTCAGTACCAAAATTTGAAAAATCCCCAACAAGCCAGAGTCTCCTGGTGCCCCTCATGACTGCTTTATCTCAGATGTGACCTAGTGTAAAGGGAGATGGAATGGGGCCTGGTTGTCCCACACCATAGCTCTTCACCTCACAGTTCATGGTGGTCTGCACAGACATTGTCAATACAGTCCATGCCAGAAACCAGTCCCAGGGAGGGGTCAACCTTCCCACAAAGCCATGTGCTGGCAGAGAGTTGGTAGACACACCCCTGGCTGTCAGCACTCTACAGATAAATGAGCAGGAGGCTCTTGCTGGAACTCCATCCCCTACAGTGGCCTTGCCACTCCCTAAGAAGGCATCCTGAAGTTCTCCAGCTGGCAGAAGAGGGGCCCACCTGCCAGACAGACCAGCATTGCTTGGGAGAGTTGTGTCTATAACTTTTCTTCTCCACAGTGCTCCATGTTACAAGAGATGGGTCCCAGGAGACCACCACTTTGGTACAAGGGGAGGCTGGACCACATGCCACGTGGTATCAGGATGTATGAAGATGCTT
>NW_007204588.1:2103-6399 GCF_000164805.1 Carlito syrichta | reverse complement strand
TTTGTTTTCAGCAAAGTAGATGTTGCAGATTCCTTAAATGAATTTAAATTTCAGTGCATAGGAGATGCAGAAGTAGATGATGAGATGTGTATAGGTAAGTCAACACAACATTGTTTGTCATAGCATTCAACATCCTAGCAAAGCCTTTCTCATAGGATGGGAACTCTAAGGTTAGTAAAGATAGAAGCCCACAGTGGTAGTGAAGAGACAGAGCTATGTGAGGATGGGGTTGCTCTGGTCTCCCAGAGCTCTGATGTTGCCTTCCTTACCCTCCAGCACACAGGAGAAAGTTTGAAGTTGTGTAGTGGAGCTCTCCTCTCCACCTGCCATTAGTGCTGTTCTTCTGGCTGTATTTGCGATGTCCTTCCCTGCCAACCCCAATCCGAACAGCTTCGAACTAAAGTGGAACACAGGTAGCTGAGGAGAGAATTAAATCAGAGGTTGCAAACTGGAAGCTCATAGGCTGAGATCAGAATGCAACCCCATTTTGTTTGGCTCTCATTTTAAAAATTGAATTGCCATATAAATAAATTTATCTAAAGTTCCAGTTTTCCAGGTTGGTTGAAGTTTAAGACTCTAGTCTGTTACCCCATGTTCTGGCCTGGCAACAGCTGACTGTCAGGTCCACCGAGGCCATGCCTTTCCATTTTGTTTCCTTAGCAAGAGGCTGAGATGGGTCACTCTTCATACCTGCCTCCATCTGTAAGTGGCCCTGAGCACTAAGGATTTGCCAGCATCTTGTCATTGTACCTTGTTTTTCATACATTGGGTATCTCAGTTGACTCCAGTTAAATGAGCAAGAATTGAGAAAGTTAGCCAGGCTCGGTGGCTCAGCCTGTAATCCCGCGCCTTTGGGAGGCTGAAGTGAGTGGATTGACCTGAGCCCGCGTGTTCGAGACCCACCTGGGCAGGCAAGACCTCATCTATACAATAAATCAAAAAAATTAGCCAGGCGTGGTAGTGCAAGCCTGTAGTTCCAGCTACTTGGAAGTCTGAGGCAGAAGGATCGCTGGAGCCCAGCAGGTTGAGGCTGCGGTTTCACTTAAATGTTTTTTTTTTTTTTTTTTGAGTTAGTGTCTCACTCTGTCACCCAGACTGGAGTGCAATGGCTGCTCCCGGCCACCGAAGTCTTGACCTGCTGGGCTCCAGCGATCCTTCTGCCTCAGCCTTTCAAGTAGCTGGAACTACAGGTGCACACTACCAGGCTCAGCTATTTTTTGATCTGTTGTAGAGATGAGGTCTTGTCAAGTTGCCCAGGTGGGTCTCAAACCTGTGGGCTCAGGCAATCCACTCACCTCAGCCTCCCAAAGTGCTGGGATTATAGGCTGAGCCACTGAGCCCGGCCTGTTTCACTTAATGTTTATGGCCTTTGTGAATAATTCAGGTAGAGGCAACTGCCTGCATCTGGGTGCCATGCTGCAAGCTGCATTCTATTAACAGTGGCCTTAGGAGTCAGAGAGGAGGAGCCCAAGAAGAGGCCAAAGATGTGGTCCCCAACACCAGCAACACTGTTTGTTTAGTTCTGGCACCAAAGAAAAGGTTGGGTTCTGACGCAACCCTATGACAAAGGTTGAGGAGATTGAATGCTGGACAGGAAATCCTTCAGCTCCTAAATGAAACTCTGCCTCTTCCAGTCTGTGACTTGAGAACCTGCCAGCAACTCACCAGTCCTGGTTACTCTCAGGAACTGCCCGCCTTTTCCTTGAAGAAATCCTTTGCTAGCTAGCATGCCAGGTGGAATTAACCTGCATTTCTGGGTCATCCTTAATGGTTAGTGATTAAAAGATAAAGGGATCCTTGAGAAGCAATTGACTTTAGGTGTCTGCATGTGCCAAGGAATTTTTTTTTTTTTGAGTTGGAGTCTCACTCTGTCACCCAGACTGGAGTGCAGTGGCTGCTCCCAGCCACCGCAGCCTCGACATGCTGGGCTCCAGGGATCCTTCTGCCTCTGCCTTGCAAGTAGCCAAAATTACAGGCATGAGCTATCACGCCTGGAATTTAAGTCCATAATTAATCATCAGACCTGGAAAGGCTCCCCAGTCACTATCCCCCTACCTCATGTACCCCTTCTCTTTTCCAGCAAGGTCTTTGCAGGAGATTGCCACTGTCCTCAGGAATCTTGAAGATGAACGGATAGGGATGGTGAGTACGTCGAGGGAGTAAGGAATGTGTTATCAGAACTGGGTTCAAGTCCAGACTATGCCACTTGAGTATTTTGAGCTATTGAGCAAGCCTCATATTTCTAGACTTTGAAGGCTTTTGTACATGGCAGAGAACTGCCCTGGAGGATAACTTTAGACTGGCATCGTTGTTTCTCTAAAGATCCACTGTAATGTCTATAGGTAAGGTATATGGCTTAAGGGTAGATCTTTTGAATTATTTCACTTTTGGGGACTTAGATTCTCTACCAGTGGAATGGGAAAGAAGGTGCCCTACTCTGCTCCTCCCCCCTTCCACTGTATTAAATCTGTTCAAGAGCCCTTTGAGGGTAGGGCTGCTTCTTCACTTGTAATTCTGATGCACCTAACATGGTGCCTGTTACATAGTAGGCACCCAGTAAATAAGCACTTAGTAAATGAAGGTAACTGTGAGAAGCTCTTCAGAGAGAGGCATTATGTAAGTATAAAAATCAAATGCTGATCTCCAGGTCTTTGTGCTAGGATATTCTGGGTGTGAAGTTATGTGAGAGTGTCTAACCACAGGAAGCTCCTTTGCATATTCCCCCGGACACCTCAGATCCCAGAGTGAACCTTGGTTTGATATCCCCAGCTGGCTCCCCACTGGCTTGCTCCTGGGTTGGCCTGTCTCTGTGCAGCAGCAATACCTCAGAAAAATTCCATCAGGGAGCATTTTCTTCTCTTTCCCTACTGACAGTTGATGGTTTGAGCACTGCATTTACTAAGACAGTATGTAGTCAAGTACTTCACGTACATTTTTTCTGTTAACCCTCATGATGGTGCTGTGAAGTGGTAACTATATTATCTCTATTTTCCAGATGGAGACATTGAGGTTTACAGAGGTTAAGTAGCTTGTCTAGGATCACACAGTTAAGAAGTAGTATTAACTATGTCTGGATTCAAACCTGAGTCTACAGAAAATGTGGGCATTTCTTCAAAATGTCAAACACAGTAGAAGACTCTTGCCTTCTGCAGAGAGAGATTCTACCTCTCCTAATTGCTCATGGCTGGTGCTTGAGCCAGGATTAGGAGGGTGGTGGTGGCAGCAGCAATGGGTGGTGGGTCACAGCAGCAGAAAGCTTGTGTGTTTGTGCACGTACTGGTGCCTGAGAAAGGGAAATGGTTCTTTTGAGTCTGATTCTTGGCTATGTTCATATTTGGGGGTGGAGGGGTATGGTGAACAGATCACCATGAATACCCTGCAGATTGCTGTGGCCTGTGGTAAGGGAACAATGACTGCATTATACTTTCAGCTTGCCTCTGCAATTTTATTATTAATGTCAGTGAATTGAATTTCTACATCTGCATCTGAGTATCTAGCCTTCGCAAGTCCCCTCTCTGCCTCCTTGCCCTATGACAGCCTCATCATCAATATGACTCAGCTCAGCAAAGCTGCACCTTCTTTGAAAAGTGTCCCTGACTCCCTGGGTTACTTGGCCACCCTTTGTATTTTCTTAACAGCCAGTCCAGCATCTAATTCTACATGTACCACTTTGTGTCTCGATAATTGTTGTACTACACAGTAAAATGAGTTCCTCAAGTGCGGGAAACAGGCTGCTGTGTCCCCAACATTGAGCAGAGTGTTGGAATTGAGTGAAGTGACAGTCACAGACTCTTAGACCCAGTGGGACAGTATTCCTCATCATCTGCAATTCCTCATTTAACAGGTGAGAAAGCTAGTCTTGGCAAGGCTGATACTAAGCAGTAGTAGAATTGGGATAAGGACTTGGGTGTCCTGATCCTCAGCTCAACAGTTGAATGTTTTTGTATTTTAAGCATCTGCTTTAGGCTGGATTTTCAGTCATGGATGCCCACTGGAATAACTTGGGGAGTATAAAAACTAAGTCTAGCGATTTTGAGTTAATCAGTTTGAAGTGTGGCCTTGAGACTGGGTTTTTTTTTTTTTAATTGGAGTCTCACTCTGTTGCCCAGGCTGGAGTGTAGTGACATGTTCACAGCCACTACAGCCTCGATCTGGTGGGCTCAGGTGATCCTTCTGCCTCAGCCTTCCAAGTAGCTGGAAATACAGGCATGTGCCACCATGCATGGCTAATTTTTTTATTTATTGTAGAGTTGAGGTCTTGCCAATTTGCCCAGACTGGTCTCGAACCCGTGGCCA
>NW_007204588.1:0-917 GCF_000164805.1 Carlito syrichta | reverse complement strand
CTACACTTCCAGTCTGGGCGACAGAGTGAGACTCCAACTAAAAAAAAAAAAAAATAGAACTTATAAAACTCCTAGCCCCCGCCTTTGGGAGGCTGAAGTGAATGGATTGCCTGAGCCCGTGGGTTCAAGACCCACCTGGGCAGCGAGACCTCATCTCTACAATAAATCAAAAGATCAGCCAGGCATATGCCTGTAATTCCAGCTACTTGCGCATGCTTGTAATTCCAGCTACTTGGAAGCCTGAGGCTAAAGGATCGCCGGAGCCCAGCAGGTCGAGGCTGCAGTGACGGGGAGTGACCACTGCACTCCAGTCTGGACAACAGAGTGAGACTCCAACTCAAAAAAAAATTACAAATAAAACTCTTAGCACAGTACCTGGCATTCTAGAACACTTGCCTGTTAATGTTATCTTGCCCCGAGTTCCACAAAAGTGCTTTTTTCCCTCAAGCAGGAGGAATAGATTTTGACTAAAAAGGATGAGGTTGGGGTGGAGTTAGGAAAAGCTGCTGAGGGCCCTTTGGAAGAGAGAAAAGTCTAGGGAGTAGGTGGGTCACCAGGAGGCAACTCCTAGATCTGGGGGCTTTACATGCCTGCTCTGGAAGGGCGAGAAGGGGCATGTTAGGTCCTGATAGCTGCCACTGCCACGTTGGCTTCAGCCCCTTTGCATACAGGCTTTGTGTAGCTCTGCCAGGACACCACGTCTTTCCTTACCTGGCTCCTTCCCATCGATGTGTTTTTCACCAAAAGCATGAGCTCAGCTTTCCCCAGGTTTAATGGCTCCTCTCTGGCTTGCTCTTCAGGCTTGGAGACTCCCAGCATTGCTACCCTGCACCCCTAGGAGCTGCATCACCACTTGGTGACTCCTGCTCACAGCCCTGACAGAATCCCCCCCTGAAATTCTTCCCAAGTGCCCCCAG
>NW_007204587.1:0-830 GCF_000164805.1 Carlito syrichta | reverse complement strand
TTTTTAAATTAGTTAGGTACAAGCCCAGGTGCAGTAGTTCATGCCTGTCATCCCAGCACTTTGGGTGATGGAGGTGAGAGTATTTCCTGAGTCCAGGGTTCAAGTAGAGCCTGGGAAACTTGGCAAGACCTCATCTCTACAAAAAAAAAAAAACCAAAAAAACAGCTGGGTGTGGTGGTGTGCACCTGCAGTTCCGGCTACTTGGAAGGCTGATGTGGAAGGATCACCTAAGCCCAGCAGGTCGAGGTTGTGGTGGCAGTGAGCGTGCTCCTGCCCTCCAACCTGAACAGTAAGACCTTATCTCACAAAAACAAAACAAATAAGCAAACCCGTGCACAAGGAGGTGTGATGAGCTTCCCAGGTGACTACCACACCCACGTGCCAGGAGGGTGGCATGCCCATCCACAGGGACCTCACCCTGGCACCACATTACCCACATTCTACCCAAGTCCTTTATAACCAATGAGCAGCTGCGTGTGGTGTTTCCACTGAGTTCTGGGAGCCAGCCGCGAAGAATTCTGGGACCAAGGAGGAGGCCAGGGAGCCCCTGATTTACAGCCAATAGGTCACAGGGACAGGAGACCCAGGCCCCATGACCACCATCTGGAGCAGGGCACCTTGTGGGCTGAGCTCGTCACCATGGGATGTGACGTGTCTTCCAGGGAGGCAGGATCAGCAAGAAACTTGCGGGACAGCTGGTTGGTGTCTGGTGTCAGAGGCGTCCTGGTTGAGGGCAGGGAGACACAGTGTGGGTTTCCCTCCCTGAAAAACAGGCAGAAGGGTAGGAACCAGGCACACCAGGCTGTGGACTGCAGTCATTTATGTGACAT
>NW_007204586.1:0-1126 GCF_000164805.1 Carlito syrichta | reverse complement strand
CACACACACACACACACACACACACACACACACACACACGAAGTTACGTGAGGAGAACACAGATATTATATTGATGCAGCCACAAGCCCAGGGCACCTAGGGTCACCAGAGCCTGGCAGAGCCAGGAAGGATCCTCCCTGGAGTCTTTGGAGGGATTGTGGCCCTGCCCACTGCTGGATTCCAGACTTCTGGCCCCCAAAACTGTGAGAGGACAAACTCTTGTGCTAAGCCCCAAGTTGGTGGCGATTTGCTGCAGCAGCTGCATGACATGGTACCAGTCCCTCCTCATCCATGCTTCAGACCCTTTAGGGTCCTGAGTTGAGACATTCTTCTATGCTGCCTGGCTCTTGTGTTGGAGTTTGGGGTCTGTGGGGATAAAGCAACCCCCACAGGCTTGCTTAGTCTGAGAAACACTCGTCCCCTGGGCCTCTGGCAGTGGCAGTGACCAGGTCAAGCCCTGACCATCCTCACCAAGACCTCCCCAGGCAGTCCTCAGGGAGGCTGTTGGCCTCACTGACACTCAGAACTGGCTGTTCTTCTGCGAGGTCCTTATTGAGTGACTGCTGTATGCAGGGTCCTCGCCTGCCAGACTCCATCCCAGGAAACTCAGCCGGCCACCAGGCAGTGAACAGGTGGTTTCAACTTCACATTCAGGCCTACAGCTCTTCAAAGACTAAAGCCAGAGTCCAGCACCATGCCTTGCTGTCACTCTGCAAATATGCATTCAGCAGCAGTCTTTTGATCTGTTACATAACCCTCCTTAAGAAAGACTGTGTGTGCCCTTGGCACCTGGTATGTAAAACTGGGAACAAAACGCTGCAGGGGTGTGTCATGGAGGCTGACGTTTCCAACACATGTAGAGCTGGTGAAAAGCAGTACACTTTCTCGTTGCTGTGAGTGTCTTCTAAATCCCCCGGCACTTTTCTCAGAGTGTACGATGAGTGTGAGGTTTCCATATGAGTTCCCAGCGTGGTTAAGACACGCTCCCCTGGGGTCTTGCCCATAGTTCATTGAGCATGCACTGTTCAAAACTACCTTTTGGACCTTCCTGAAGACCTCAACCCTCTGTCATTATCCTGTGCCAAAATACCCAGGTCACAGGGAGGGTGATGGGGGGAGAGCTCTT
>NW_007204585.1:0-759 GCF_000164805.1 Carlito syrichta | reverse complement strand
TGACCATCCTCACCAAGACCTCCCCAGGCAGTCCTCAGGGAGGCTGTTGGCCTCACTGACACTCAGAACTGGCTGTTCTTCTGCGAGGTCCTTATTGAGTGACTGCTGTATGCAGGGTCCTCGCCTGCCAGACTCCATCCCAGGAAACTCAGCCGGCCACCAGGCAGTGAACAGGTGGTTTCAACTTCACATTCAGGCCTACAGCTCTTCAAAGACTAAAGCCAGAGTCCAGCACCATGCCTTGCTGTCACTCTGCAAATATGCATTCAGCAGCAGTCTTTTGATCTGTTACATAACCCTCCTTAAGAAAGACTGTGTGTGCCCTTGGCACCTGGTATGTAAAACTGGGAACAAAACGCTGCAGGGGTGTGTCATGGAGGCTGACGTTTCCAACACATGTAGAGCTGGTGAAAAGCAGTACACTTTCTCGTTGCTGTGAGTGTCTTCTAAATCCCCCGGCACTTTTCTCAGAGTGTACGATGAGTGTGAGGTTTCCATATGAGTTCCCAGCGTGGTTAAGACACGCTCCCCTGGGGTCTTGCCCATAGTTCATTGAGCATGCACTGTTCAAAACTACCTTTTGGACCTTCCTGAAGACCTCAACCCCCTGTCATTATCCTGTGCCAAATACCCAGGTCACAGGAGGGTGATGGGGGGAGAGCTCTTCACCTCAACTCTGGGTTTTGTTCTGTCCTGATAGAGTTCCTTGAGAAGAGGAAACAAGCACAGTAAGGAACCACCTATCCCCAAAGAAGAATT
>NW_007204584.1:0-1443 GCF_000164805.1 Carlito syrichta | reverse complement strand
CTCCTTCCACAGTGATGCACAGGTACTAAATAAATCAAACCTAAATGATTGCAGGTTCTCACTGTTGGGAGCCAACATCTATAGCTACATGGCTGAGGCCTGTAAAGGCCCATCTGGAAGATCGCCTCTGACATAGGATATCAGTTATACCTATAATATTGGCGTGTGATTAGTGACCAGTGTGCAAACATGGCAGTAAAACTTATAAGTAAATCTCAATACACCTGATGGAAAGTGCATAGCAGAATTATTTCTCTCTGTCTTTCTAAGTTTTACTTCTTTCTAGATATTTTTTAACTTCTATTTCCTGGTAGACTGGGTAGTCAGTTTTGGAAAGCTATTTCCCCTAGGGCTAAGATTAGAAACTAAATTACCATGATAGTTTTGTCACCCTGCCCCTAGCCAGGCAGAACGTTTTCTTTTGTTTCGTTAATTACTGAAACTCTGTCTGCTTCAGCCCATGGCCGCCATCTTGGCAACCCTGCATTTCCTTGTTCAAGAGTGTGACAGCTACTATTTGATTTTTAGAGTAGACTTGTTAGGATAAAATATATACATATACACTCATAATTGCCTAAATTTATGCTTGCTGTTTTGTTTCCTTTTGCTACATTATTCAAATATAATAATTACTATACGATTTATAAAAGAATTAATGATGAGTATTAGCTTAATAGGATATAGCATAGTATTAAAGTTCAATCACTAGATCATATAAAAATTAAAGTTTAGACATATGAAACATATGAATTATAGTAAAGTTTTGTAGTTTAAGAATAAGTTTTAACTCAGTTATAAGGTATTACGTTAAATCATAATAGGTTAATAGTATAACTGACAGTTAAGTCATTTAACTAAACTTATAGATTATGGTATAGTGTTAAGTTGATAATATTAATTGTTAAAAATATTGGGAGTCAGTGAACTTGGACTGAACCTAGAGTTAACTTAGAAAAGTTTTTTGTATTAATCAGGGTATAGAACAAAGAGTATAATATGAATGATTCATTGAACATTATGGAAAACACTTTGAACGATTTGTATTGAAATTGTGCACCTGTGACCTTAATGTAAGCATGGCAGGCATCATGGAATTCGAATTATTTGCTTGGAAATTGCAGATCTCGTGGTGGTCTTGTGATGCATAGTTTGTAAAGCACGGAACTTGTACGCCCCTAGCAAGTGATTATCACACTGCTGGAGGGTATAGAAAATGGTATATAAGTTGGAAAAGGTTTGAATAAAATTGGCTTCAGTCCTGATCAGACTGTTCCCAGAAGAACTGCCTCTGAGTGGTCTCTTCTCGTTGTCCAGATTCTCTGGTGTGGGTCCTAACCCACCCTTGGTCAGTGCTGGTCACCGACATCTCACTATGACTGTTTCATAAGCAGCAAACAAATCTATCACAAGCAACCCATAGGTAGAAGACATAATGTGGGGGAA
>NW_007204583.1:0-1084 GCF_000164805.1 Carlito syrichta | reverse complement strand
TTAACTAAACTTATAGATTATAGTATAGTGTTAAGTTGATAATATTAATCGTTAAAAATATTGGGAGTCAGTGAACTTGGACTGAACCTAGAGTTAACTTAGAAAAGTTTTTTGTATTAATCAGGGTTTAGAACAAAGAGTATAATATGAATGATTCATTGAACATTATGGAAAACACTTTGAACGATTTGTATTGAAATTGTGAACCTGTGACCTTAATGTAAGCACGGCAGGCATCATGGAATTTGAATTATTTGCTTGGAAATTGCAGATCTCGTGGTGGTCTTGTGATGCATAGTTTGTAAAGCACGGAACTTGTACGCCCCTAGCAAGTGATTATCACACTGCTGGAGGGTATAGAAAATGGTATATAAGTTGGAAAAGGTTTGAATAAAATTGGCTTCAGTCCTGACCAGACTGTTCCCAGAAGAACTGCCTCTGAGTGGTCTCTTCTCGCTGTCCAGATTCTCTGGTGCAGGTCCTAACCCACCCTTGATCAGTGCTGGTCACCGACATCTCACTATGACTGTTTCATAAGCAGCAAACAAATCTATCACAAGCAACCCATAGGTAGAAGACATAATGTGGGTGAAAGCGTAGGGTCTGCTAGTGCCTTGACTCCCTTCCTAAAAGTAGGAAATTTCCCACTTTATGAGTCTTCACATAAGGCAAAGCCCACCTCCCTATGTAGAGCTGACAAGGCCATATACTCATCCTTCCAGTCACCCTCCAGCATGACATGGGTGCTTAATTTAGATTCTTCCACTATGACATTCCCACCAAGGCCCCTATAACAGTTAGAGGCAATAAGAAGATGGGGCAGCAAAGGAGGAATTTTGGCAACAGGAGGCAGCAGCAACACTGAGTTTCCAAAGGCAACAGCAACAGCTATGCTGTCAGTGGTTGAGCCTAGACCTCAGCAACATGTGGTCACATTACTGTCACCAGATGGGTTTCTATCATGATTCTTAGCTATGCCTTTTATGTTACCTAGTCTTCTTTGTTCCTATGTAAGGAACCTTCCCATCAGTTCAGTAAACAACCTTCCCATCAGTTTGGTAAACTAACCAATATGCTTTCAATA
>NW_007204582.1:0-758 GCF_000164805.1 Carlito syrichta | reverse complement strand
AATAGAGAGAGAGAGAGGGAGAGAGAGGGAGAAAGAGAGAGAGAGAGAGAGAGAGGTGTCAAATGACTACTGAATTCAAAAGCCCCCACTACTACCAGTGGCTTCAGCATAATAATAAGCTGCTTCTTGTGACAACATGAATATAGAAGCAAATTAAGTTTTCTATTGTTTGAATTATATGATTTCTTTAGGAAAAAATATGACCGGAGAACCATGTGCTAGGCAACCAATTGATATCATCCAAGTTAAGGAAAACAAACCTGTGTCCATTAAAAAAGAAATGAGAACTAAGATCCAGGTCTCTATTTACCTCCTGGGATTTAAATCACATAATCTAGAAACTCCAGTGAGATCCCAGAGGATTCAGACAGGTTTACTGAAAGCCCTTTCTCATCTGCTTGCCGGTAGTGCATGCACGTGGTTTCTGGCTACCTCGCATCCCTGGCCCCACATTCTAGAAAGAGTACTGCCATTTGTTCAGAGAATTCCCTCTTCCCACTGCATGTGGTTCTGGAGGGGCCGACAGTCCATCCCTGTTCAAGTGTTAGCCACAGAGATGACTGTGGCCCAGACCTAGCCAGGCATCTCAGAATAGAAAGTCAGGATGCCTGTGCAGAAACAAGACATGGTTAATCTCAGCCTTGTCGATCACACTAAATTCCAAAGGACTGGCTCACAGACTTTCACCTGTTCCAGGTACATCTGAGGCCACGACTGACAGATGTCAGTCAGACAGACTGACAGATGTAAACAGACTG
>NW_007204581.1:0-849 GCF_000164805.1 Carlito syrichta | reverse complement strand
TATGATTTCTTTAGGAAAAAAATATGACCGGAGAACCATGTGCTAGGCAACCAATTGATATCATCCAAGTTAAGGAAAACAAACCTGTGTCCATTAAAAAAGAAATGAGAACTAAGATCCAGGTCTCTATTTACCTCCTGGGATTTAAATCACATAATCTAGAAACTCCAGTGAGATCCCAGAGGATTCAGACAGGTTTACTGAAAGCCCTTTCTCATCTGCTTGCCGGTAGTGCATGCACGTGGTTTCTGGCTACCTCGCATCCCTGGCCCCACATTCTAGAAAGAGTACTGCCATTTGTTCAGAGAATTCCCTCTTCCCACTGCATGTGGTTCTGGAGGGGCCGACAGTCCATCCCTGTTCAAGTGTTAGCCACAGAGATGACTGTGGCCCAGACCTAGCCAGGCATCTCAGAATAGAAAGTCAGGATGCCTGTGCAGAAACAAGACATGGTTAATCTCAGCCTTGTCAATCACACTAAATTCCAAAGGACTGGCTCACAGACTTTCACCTGTTCCAGGTACATCTGAGGCCACGACTGACAGATGTCAGTCAGACAGACTGACAGATGTAAACAGACTGTGTTACCTTGAGCAAAAATCTCTGCCTGAGGGGTAAGGACACGATGCCAAACAAGTTATGATGGAGTTTTTAGGCAGATGTGAGGTTAGGAGAATCTGATTTACGCTCCTGGGTAAAAAGCAGTAGAAAATATTCATATATGGGCAATGATATAGAAACGCTGTCACTTTTCTGAATATACTAATTAAAGGTATTTAACAGAAAAATGAGAAAGAACAAGAATGAGGAAGTCATAGACGGAAGGACGGAAGTAAGAATAGAAACAAG